>NC_041385.1:499343720-499349399 GCF_002162155.2 Triticum dicoccoides | reverse complement strand
CCGGACAGCCGCCTCCTGCGACCTCTCCCTCCCCGCGCCCACTGTCCGCTCCAGCGCCCGAACCCGCCGCCCCTCGTCTCCGTCCTGCCGGCCTCGAACACGGCCTCGCCGGAGCCCGGTCCGGCCACCGCGCCCCTGCCCCTTCCCTGTGTGCGTTCGTGCACAGGAGGGAGGTGGCCTGAGCCACTTACAGGTGGGGCCCTCCCCCTTGTAAATCAGAAAGAAGAAAAGAAAAAGGGAAAGAGGAGAAAAATGAAAATGAAAATGAAAATGAAATTAGTAAAAGAAATAATTAATTAATTAATTAATTAGTGAATTAATTAAGTTAATTAATTGGGTTTAACTAAATTAATTAGAATTAGTTAACCTAATCAAGTAATTAAGCTAATCAACCTATTTAGTTAAACTCAGACAATGACAATTGGGACCCACCTGTCAGGTTGACCAGGTCAACGGTCAACGTTGACTGCTGACGTCATGCCGACGTCAGCGAACACTATTCTGGATAATGTTGATTTAATTAATAATTAATAAATTAGAAAATGATTTAAAACTTTAAAAATTAATATAAAATAATCCGTAACTCGGATGAAAATACTTTCTACATGAAAGTTACTCAGAACGACGAGACGATTCCGGATACGCAGTCCGTTCGACCGCCACACACCCTTAACCTATCGAACCTGTAACTTTCCCCCTTCGGCTCCCCTGCCCGAAAACGCAAAACACCGGGAATACTTTGCCGGATGTTCCCCCCCTTAACCGGAACCACCTCATACCACGTTAGGGCACGCCTCGCAACGTTACTTGTCATGTCATGCATCGATATGCATCTGTTTACATGGTATTCATTGTTTCTTCCCCCTCTTCTCTCCGGTAGACTACGAGACCGACGCTGCTGCTGCCCAGTTCGACTACGGAGTTGACGACCCCTCCTTCTTGCCAGAGCAATCAGGCAAGCCCCCCCCCTTGATCACCAGATATCGCCTATTCTCCTCTATACTGCTTGCATTAGAGTAGTGTAGCATGTTACTGCTTTCCGTTAATCTTATTCTGATGCATAGCCTGTCATTGCTGCTACAGTCATTGATACCTTACCCGCAATCCTAAATGCTTAGTATAGGATGCTAGTTTTCCATCAGTGGCCCTACACTCTTGTCCGTCTGCCATGCTATACTACTGGGCTGTGATCACTTCGGGAGGTGATCACGGGCATATACTATATACTTTACACTGTTACACTACCTGTGATATTGTTCGGAGTTGGGGGCTGAAAGGACAGGTGGCTCCATCCCGGTAGAGGTGGGCCTGGGTTCCCGACGGCCCTCGACTGTTACTTTGTGGCGGAGCGACAGGGAAGGTTGAGACCACCTAGGAGACAGGTGGGCCTGGCCCTGTTCGGCGTTCGCGGATACTTAACACGCTTAACGAGATCTTGGTATTTGATCTGAGTCGGCTACGAGCCTATACGCACTAACCATCTACGTGGGAGTAGTTATGGGTATCCCGACGTCGTGGTATCAGCCGAAGCACTTCAGACGTCAGCGACGGAGCGGCGCGCGCCGAATTGGACTGGAACGCCACTAGGCTAGGTCTGCTTTCGGCCGCCCACGCAACGTGCAGGTGTGCTCAGGGCGATGGGCCCAGACCCCTGCGCGCTTAGGTTTAGACCGGCGTGCTGGCCTCTCTGTTTTGCCTAGGTGGGGCTGCGACGTGTTGATCTTCCGAGGCCGGGCATGACCCAGGAAAGTGTGTCCGGCCAAATGGGATCAAGCGTGTTGGGCTATGTGGTGCACCCCTGCAGGGAAGTTAATCTATTCGAATAGCCGTGATCTTCGGTAACAGGACGACTTGGAGTTGTACCTTGACCTTATGACAACTAGAACCGGATACTTAATAAAACACACCCTTCCAAGTTCCACAGACAACCCGGTGATCGCTTTTCTACAGGGCGACGAGGAGAGGATCGCCGGGTAGGATTATGCTATGCGATGCTACTGGAGATGCTACTTGGAGATGCTACTTGGAGGACTTAAATCTACTCTCATCTACATGCTGCAAGACGGAGGCTGCCAGAAGCGTAGTCTTCGACAGGATTAGCTATCCCCCTCTTATTCTGGCATTCTGCAGTTCAGTCCACTGATATGGCCTCCTTACACATATACCCATGCATATGTAGTGTAGTTCCTTGCTTGCGAGTACTTTGGATGAGTACTCACGGTTGCTTTCTCCCCACTTTTTTCCCCTTTCCTTTCTTTCTGGTTGTCGCAACCAGATGCTGGAGTCCAAGAGCCAGACGCCACCGTCGATGACGACCCCTACTACACCGGAGGTGCCTACTACTACGTGCAGCCCGCTGACGACGACCAGGAGTAGTCAGGAGGATCCCAGGCAGGAGGCCTGCGCCTCTTTCGATCTGTATCCCAGTTTGTGCTAGCCTTCTTAAGGCAAACTTGTTTAACTTATGTCTGTACTCAGATATTGTTGCTTCCGCTGACTCGTCTATGATCGAGCACTTGTATTCGAGCCCTCGAGGCCCCTGGCTTGTATTATGATGCTTGTATGACTTATTTTATTTGTAGAGTTGTGTTGTGATATCTTCCCGTGAGTCCCTGATCTTGATCGTACACATTTGCGTGCATGATTAGTGTACGATTGAATCGGGGGCGTCACAAGTTGGTATCAGAGCCGACTGCCTGTAGGAATCCCCCTTCCAACTCCTTGGCCGAAGTCGAGTCTAAACTTTACAAAACTTTTACTAACATGGCTGTGCGGCCCATGGGCCCACGTCGCCATTGGGTGGTAGTAGGATCTTTTACTCCTCGACCTATACTCTGGGACTCTTATTTCTCTTCTATTCGGGTTAAATGATTTTTGCTAAATCTAACATTAGGATCTCGTTATCACTTTCACCCGGAGAGCCCCTTATTAATGATGATCGTCTGCGGCACGTGAAGACCCTGAAGATACTCTCCGTTGTTAACCCGAGAACTTATGTTCATCGCATTTGCAATTCCCCTTCCACCGTCAACCCTTATGGATAACTACTTGCAGTTGTTATTCTTACATTCATCCCCAGTTGGTCTTGTTATTACCAGATACCTCGAAACACTCGTCGTTGTCTCGATAATCCTTGAGCTTATCGCCTTGCTGTTCCTTGTCACCTGAATACCCCTATGGATAATTCTCGCACTTATCGAGTATCCGCTCATCCCCCAGTTGTTCATGTGTTTCACAATGGTCTTCGAAATACTATTTGATCCTCCAAAAATCCTTAATAGCTTATTGCTCTGCAATACTTGTCTGCTTGCATTATGGATGCTTTCCATTGGCAATATTCGTTAGTATCCTTAGGCATCGTCATTTTGATCCTATTAATTCAGCATGTGTGCGAATGCACACAAACATCTATCAACCCTTCTAAATTATCCTTCCGGCTCAGACATCATTTTTGAACATGAGCTGGTTCTCGACCAAACTATTTGTCGTCAATTGTGCCTCTGGTATATTCAACTTATCCATCCCTACTCAGAGCATTGCTTCTGATCCTTTGTTTTGGAAATCGAAATTCCTTTATTATCTAAGCATCGAATCATTCCGATGTTCTATAATATGATGCCCGTGCATTCTTCTTCCTCTGGTTGAGTACCGATGCTCACGTCAGATCCCTTGTGGACCACCAGGTCCTTTGTTGGATTTTATCTGACAACACCCTTCATATTCAATAACCTTGTGAGCCTTTCCTCTGATACATAATTCCTTTGGTAAATTGTATCCTCTGCTTTCTCAACCATGCTCTGCCTTCGAGCTTGAGTTAATTATTTCTAAAGATTCTGGTATATGATTCCAAGAAGCCCCTATGGGTTGAACATATGCCTTCACTAAACCGTGTGAACCCGAAAGTTTTCACGAATCATACTCTTCTGGTGCTTCGCCAGATAAAATTTTCAACACTGCAACTTCATCGAACGTGAGAAGTGAATGAAAGGTTATGCATTGGAGAAGTGGGAGTCGACCTTGAACTTGTGTTCATGCCCATGGACACGATGTAGATCTTATCATTAAAGCTTCTCTTAAAATTAGTTATTCCTTTGGTATAAGTTCATCTTATATCAGGGATCTGGCCTTTTGCAATCGGGGATCCGACCATGTTCTCTTTTAAATACCATTTCTCGTGCAAGTTTTAGCACTTGTCTTCTGTAGAGCAATACCCCCGTCCAACCTCTACTTTGATATGTCATCGAGTATTACCCCCTGGTATCTCGAGATTATCATGGAACTGCATAACTTCTTATGAGTTCTTCATCAAGTGCTACCTTCCCACTGATTCCAATTTTTCACGGGCTCTGAGTTATTAAACACTCAAAGACACCGATAACTGAACCGAGTCTGCACTACGGTTCAACAACTCTTCAGTAAGCTTCTATAAGTATGAGTTTGTACCCGATCACGCCATTCCTAGCCTGTTTGGCTATATCATTGTCGTGATTATTTTAACTGTGCTACCCGGTCCTTCTTCTCGGAGCGCAATTTTCGACGATGAACTAACCTTACGTCGATCCTCATCGTCATATCATTTCGCCTTGAACAACAAGCTTGGTTTCGAGTTTGTGTCGTACCCTTGGTTCCAATAACCTTTCACTTCATCATTACTTTGACTTGTTGTTGTCGCTGATCGATTACGTCTTCATGAACTCTCGCGACAAAGGTGTCGTGATCATCAACATTCTGAGCTCATCCAGGATACCAATTGGATCCATGATGAGAAATACCATCCTTGCCCTTGATGAATTGTATTATCATCGACCACTTTATTGCCTTCCGTTCAACACAAGTTGTTCGTGTTTTGTGTAAACCTTGGGATCCCTGCTACCCAGCAGTTGATCTTCCTTACCTCGGAAGTATTACCATCTCCTTTTGTCAAGGATGTGGTGAGAATTTCACCACCTCTTAAGAATTCTTGATATCATAATACTTCTTGCCATCTTCGTTCATTCCTTGGCCCCGTATTGTTTTCAACCAGAATACCGGCAATTGAGCTATGACGTGTGAATTCAAAACTTCTAGCAAGCCTCTTGCTTTGAAGTGAAATTCTTAGACTATTGATTATTGAAACGCCATTCCGACGTTGGTCGTGCAACCCAGCCCATATTTCGGGTGCACCTTTCAACCAATGTTTAGTTGTGTATGTTTTCCACGAGCATACATCATTATACCATTTGAACTGACAAATGTCATCTTCTTGTACACATTATCGTGGAAATCCATCCGTTTAGAATTCTCGATGAATTGTCGCTGAGCCCATCAGCCACCTTCTCATCCCCTCCTTGGTTTAAGGATGAACTATTGCTTCAAGAACCCGCTCCCGTAGTTCATTTCCTGAGAATCTTGAAATGTCATTTCGTCGATTTGTGTTGCACCTTTTCCTCACGGACCCCCTGAGTCTGAGGTATCATGACACCAATTGGATATGGATCTCGGTCAGATATGATGGTTGGGACAACTTTCCAAGCGTTATGATGTTGATCCTTTGATGACCCGGCAGCATGATGTCATGCCTAGCACCCCCCCCCCCCGGCTGGAGGACCTATCATTATAGATTCCTTTTCAGCAAGGTTATCCATTCATCCATGAGGAAATTGTAAGACTTATTCTACAAGTTATTCCTGATGGATCCTT
>NC_041385.1:499340990-499341379 GCF_002162155.2 Triticum dicoccoides | reverse complement strand
CCGGACAGCCGCCTCCTGCGACCTCTCCCTCCCCGCGCCCACTGTCCGCTCCAGCGCCCGAACCCGCCGCCCCTCGTCTCCGTCCTGCCGGCCTCGAACACGGCCTCGCCGGAGCCCGGTCCGGCCACCGCGCCCCTGCCCCTTCCCTGTGTGCGTTCGTGCACAGGAGGGAGGTGGCCTGAGCCACTTACAGGTGGGGCCCTCCCCCTTGTAAATCAGAAAGAAGAAAAGAAAAAGGGAAAGAGGAGAAAAATGAAAATGAAAATGAAAATGAAATTAGTAAAAGAAATAATTAATTAATTAATTAATTAGTGAATTAATTAAGTTAATTAATTGGGTTTAACTAAATTAATTAGAATTAGTTAACCTAATCAAGTAATTAAGCTAAT
>NC_041385.1:499332587-499339103 GCF_002162155.2 Triticum dicoccoides | reverse complement strand
CTTGGAGATGCTACTTGGAGGACTACAATCTACTCTCTTCTATATGCTGCAAGACGGAGGCTGCCAGAAGCGTAGTCTTCGACAGGATTAGCTATCCCCCTCTTATTCTGGCATTCTGCAGTTCAGTCCACTGATATGGCCTCCTTACACATATACCCATGCATATGTAGTGTAGTTCCTTGCTTGCGAGTACTTTGGATGAGTACTCACGGTTGCTTTTCTCCCTCTTTTCCCCCTTTCCCTTCTACCTGGTTGTCGCAACCAGATGCTGGAGCCCTGGAGCCAGACGCCACCATCGACGACGCCCCCCCCCCCTACTACACCGGAGGTGCCTACTACTACGTGCAGCCCGCTGACGACGACCAGGAGTAGTTAGGAGGATCCCAGGCAGGAGGCCTGCGCCTCTTTCGATCTGTATCCCAGTTTGTGCTAGCCATCTTATGGCAACTCGTTTAACTTATGTCTGTGCTCAGATATTGTTGCTTCCGCTGACTCGTCTATGATCGAGCACTTGTATTCGAGCCCTCGAGGCCCCTGGCTTGTATTATGATGCTTGTATGACTTATTTTATTTGTAGAGTTGTGTTGTGATATCTTCCCGTGAGTCCCTGATCTTGATCGTACACATTTGCGTGCATGATTAGTGTACGATTGAATCGGGGGCGTCACACCTCTACACCACATGCATGTCAAACATTATTACTATTGCTGATTTGCTATTTGTGAGGCAACTAAAAATAGTTTTTGCATCGTTCGATTCATCGTGTGCAGAGAGATGAGGGAAGCAAGGAGCAACGAGTTCCCGAGTTCGAGATGGGATGTCACAACCTCTCCAGCGAGGGCGGGCCGAGAACGAGAAGGAGAGGGTGATCCCACGGTCGTGACGTCACCGGTTGGAGTGTGCGAAGCTTGATGGGTTCAGATGCAGAGTGCATGGGTGATCATCGACACTAGAGAAGGTGGGGATTAGAGGGATAGCCGGGTGGGGGTGGGGGTGGGGGGCAACACGACTATGCATTTGAGCGACGCGAGCAGCCGGGGGGCGGGGGCGGCATTGTGAAAACCCCAGGTGCCCCCGATCTTCTCCCATTGACAAGAGCCCACAAAGGCGAGGACCCCGCTGCAACTTTGGAATTGATTGACGCTGCAATAACTAACCAAACAAGTTTCTTTTTTTTGTCAGTTCCATCTAAATGTAAGTCTACGAAGCAAATAACTCATTGAAAAAAGTCAACAAAAAGTATTTTTAACACAATACAACGCAAATGCTCACATACATGCACAAAGCATGTATTCTTTGTGCCTACATCAAAAGGCAGTACCTCTCATTCATTGTACCCTGCAAGAAAAATGAACGTGCAGGCTCGTTGTATTTAGCATAAAACATAGCCGCATGAATCCGTCAGGAAGTACATCACTAGAGAGTACATCGAATTAGGTAAACGAATATAGCCCACAATAAGGAAATTGCACAGCCCATCAACAGTTGGTGTTGTTTTTCCACAAGGCACCTATTCTACGGGTTAGTTGTGCGAAACACCACACATTGGTGTAATCCGTAGGTCTAATCCAGCGCTTAAGTAAGTTGACGTGATATTTCTTGGTGGGCCCCGCTTGAAAGTTCACGTGTCTTAAAGAAAACCGACCAAATTAGGCGGCCAACTAATAAAACTGTTAATACCTCCCACACCATTGGTCCAATTGAGCAATGATTTTGCCAGATTAGTATTGCATACATGTATGATTTGCTGCATTATTTAAATGTTAAATTTTGAACTAAAATTTGAACGAGCTAAGTAAACTTGCTAATATCTCCAAACCTCTAGTCAAATGAATAGAGATTTTTCGAGATCAGTGTTGGATACATTTAGGGTCTAGTAAATATTTTCACTTTTCTTTTGAAATAGCAATGAATTTTGAACCAAAACTTGAATGAGAAAAACTAAAACTTCCAATATCTATTACTCCCTTCGTTCCAAAATAAGTGTCTTGAGTTAAGTATAAATTTATACTGGAGCTAGTACAAAATTGAGACACTTATTTTAGGACGGAGAGAGTATATCATTGGTCCAAATGAGATGTTTTTTCAATAGTACCGGGTACATGTATGGTTTA
Organism: Triticum dicoccoides; assembly: GCF_002162155.2. Classification (NCBI taxonomy): domain Eukaryota; kingdom Viridiplantae; phylum Streptophyta; class Magnoliopsida; order Poales; family Poaceae; genus Triticum; species Triticum dicoccoides. Next base: position 499,336,989 of record NC_041385.1, on the reverse strand, counting down.
CTGGATTTTTTTGCATTATTTCAAAAATGTTGAGCTTTTTGAGTGGAAAAGTTGAATGGGCCAACTAAAACTGCAGCTGGAAGTCGTTAGTTTGACTTGCTGTTGATGTGGCCAGTTTTCTTTGCCACGCTTGCACTTGCATGCGGGGCTCGTCCATAAAAAAACATATCAATATGTCTGAACGTTGAATTATCCCTTAGTTGTAATGTAGGGGTTGTTTGATTTGTAATTAACTTTGTCAAAGATTGCCACATCTAAACTTAGACAAGTTTGACCAACTTAGATGAGTGTTTGGTTCAAGTCACACCTTAGGCAAGCTACACTTGGGCCCCACATGGTATACACACAAAAAATATGGCAAGATCTCCCTAGGCTTGCCAACTTGTGACTTTTATTTTGATGAACTAATCTTAGGCAAACTTGATAAAAATATGTGGCAAAGTGTGACAATGTTAGGCAGAATCAAACAGCCTCGTAGTATTCCAATATCTGATGTTATAATGCAACAAACTTATAGAGTAGATGTTGTGTGTAAAATTAGCACGGTGGTTTGTGCAATCTTTTGGGTCCACTAGATTAACAAGGAAAAATCCTGGCTGAATGACTTTCTTCTACTTGAACATATATATCATGCTAGGATTTGGGACGCAGGGCCACTCTATCTAGGCGTGAGCAGGAGAAACACACGGTGAGTGGGTCCTGAGCAAATTGTGTGTCAGAGTACAACACGTAATAACACCTTAGGGGACCACATGTTGCCTGCTCACGGCCTCCGCATGGACGGAAGTCGGCGTGCGCCGTGTCAGACAAGAACCCGAAGTTGCTGGTACTTTCCAAATTATCATTTGCCTCAGCTTTGAAGTAACTTGTGAAAAAACTTGTTTTGGGAGGGCTTAGGTGAGAACTTTTTGAGCTTTTGGCCCCCCAAACACTCATATATTCCTTTTCGCCCCTACATGACATTTGGTCTAGCTTGGCCACTATCACTTAATCTAGATGTGAGCAGGGGAAACACGTGGTGAATGGGTCCTAAGGTTTATAGAAAATCGACTGTCAGAGTACAACACGTAAAAACAGTGAAAAATAAACTTTTCTCACCTTAGGGAACCATATTGTTGCCAGCTCAGGGCCTTTGCAAGGACGGAAGGCGCCGTGCAAGTTCCTGATACTTTCCAAATTGTGATTTGCAGTTGAAGAAGGTTTCCTTCCTTCCCCTAATCAAACATAATGCCACTTTTCCCGCGAAGAAATTTTAGGACAACGTTAACTTCCACATGTGTGGTGTGAGCCAAACTCGTCCACACGCCCTATAACACATAAACTGCGCCACGTTATCGCATGGATGCATGTGGAAATCTTTACGGATTTTCAGTTTTAAAATGTTTTATCTCTTAAATGAAAAATTCGATTGAAGATTCGTTTTCACCATTAAATCCCTCGCGACGATATCTTTGAAGCTAGATCTCATATCAATATATTTCGACAAAATTTTTTGATTAAAAATTGTCATGTCTATTGAACATGAATTGCCATGATGTTCACACTAAAGTTGCCATGATATGTTTCAGCTATTTTCTTCTACATTTAAAAGTAAATTTTGACATATTATGAAACGGGGAATTAAGAAACTAGACTTGCCATGAACTATAAACTAAAATTGCTATGATACATGCATTTAAAATTGTCATGGTTCATACAAAAAATAATTTTCATGGTCAAAATACTGGAATTGCCATCATCAAAAAACTGAATTTGTCATGCTCTATAAACTAAAATTGTCACATAGCAACTTTAGTTTAAGCACTATGGCAACTACAGTGTAAACATCATGGCAATTTTTGGGCAAATTTTTTTCGTCGAAACATATCAACATGGAGTATAGTTTTGAAGATCTCGTCGAGACGGATTTAATGATGAAAATGAATTTTTAATTTAATTTTTTAATTAGGAGATAAAACATCTTTAAACCGAAAATAAATAAAAAATCTGGTGATGTCATCTGTTTATACGTGGTAAAATAAATGATGGTGAAGGCATGTGGGCGATGTACAAGATGCCGCACGTGTGAGCGTTAGTTTTTTCGAAAATTTATATTACTACTGCGTGTCCCTTGGCCGGCCGATTCACCCGCGTGGGCAGAATTGGAAACATTCCCAATTTCGTGTGGCGGTCGGAATCGGATATCGGGGTGCGCACGTAGTACAAGCATGCCTGTATAAAACAGGTCGATCGGCCGCGTTGCGTCCAACAAGTAGTGCAAAAGCTCCTCGATCGACTGATCCAACGAAACGAAAAGATGCCTGGCGCTGGCGGCGACCGACTCTCGGACCTCCCCGATGACCTTATACACCACATCATGTACTTCCTGCCGGCAAAGGACGGCGCCTCCACCTGCGTGCTCGGGCAGCGGTGGCGCTCGCTCTGGCGCGCATCCGGCGCCGTCAACCTCGACTCACGCTCTTACGACCATCTTGACCGACACGAGAAGCGCCGCGTTATTATGCGTGACGCCAAGGAAACTCTCGCCGCCGCGAGCCCCAACGTAACCAAGCTCGCGTTCAGGTACATGGAAGGAGAGGACGACCACCCCAGTGCCTACCTGTCACCGTCTTTCAAAGACGCCGTGTTCGAAGCAAAGGTGGGCATGGCCCAAGGACTCGAGGCGCTGCTGTCCGGCCAGGCGGCCCGCCACCTAGAGGAGCTCTACATCGGGCTCTTCTACGGCCCGTGCTCGGACACACCCTGGTTCAAGTTTCTCTACCCTCTCAGCATAGGCGTCCTGTCGTCGTCAACGTCCCTCCGCGTGCTGCACCTCAGCAAGTGCTTCGACTACGACCGGGTGGTCCGTAGTCAATTCCCTCGGCTCGTGGAGCTGCGGCTGCACCTGTGCAGCGTCTCACTCGGCCTACTCCAAGGTGTGATCGACGCCGCGCCGCTGCTCGCCACCCTGCACCTCGACAAATCCGAGCTCTTTGTAGGGAACCCTCGTGTGCAGCGTTCGCTGGTTATGCGCTGCCCCAGGGTCGCCACCCTCACTCTCGCAAATTTCGACTGCTGGGTTGATAATCGTGAAAACACCATGGAGCTCGATGCTCCGCTGCTGCGGCACTTCACGTATGAGGGGCCCCTCCGGCCATTGTCGCTCAAGTCACCGCAGCCATCGGACGTGGCACGGGTGGACCTGCGCCTGCATTTTTCTGCGGAGGTTGTTCCTACAGATGACAAAGCATGCCATAAATTCGTTCAAGCCTTCAGCAACGCAAAGATAGTCAAGGTTAACTTCATTTTCTTTCAAAAAACTCACGACACTACATCACGATCTCTATATCATCAAACGAACAATACCGCAGTCAGAACGAGCAACCAACAAGATTATGAGCTTTACTTCAACTACCGCATCACAAGGATTGAGGATGCAAGTGGCGTGGGACTGTCCGCTAAGCCGCCTGGCCGGCCACCTGCAAAGCTGAATGTGGTCTCCTTCGGATGCACGCTCGTGTACAACGGGCAGCCGCTGGTCCCGCAAGAAAAAACTGTTTTCTAATCTCGTCCAATGTTTTTTTTTCTTTCAGAGAAGACAGGTGATTGTCTGACGAAACCCCAGTGATATGTATTGCCGCATCAAACGACGGATACCCGCAAGGCACTGGTACCTGGCACTGGCAGACGTTAAGTTAGACGTCCTTCAGTGCGGTATGCATTTTTTTTTCGAGGAAATGCAGGTATGCATGTTAAGTCGTCATCGACGGCGGCGGCGGCGGCATACCTGTTGAGCTTATGTTTCCAGCGAGAAAAACGGGTACTTCTGCTTCCACTGAGCAAAACGAGTAGTTTTTTTTACTTTTCCCGCAATTTTCAGTTTTTCATAATAATATGACATTGTTGAGCACATTATGGTGGTATTGTTTATGGTTTAGTTCAAACTTTTAACCTTAGTTATCTCTGATAATAAGAACCTTGATTTGATTCTTGTCTAGAGTTGATCTGAGTTTTCGGCCGGACCACCGGAAAAGGGTGGTTCCTTTCGGGTGGCTAGCCGGTACACGGCGGTTGTCGCCCCAGTTGTCCCGGCTGCATTATTTACAGTGGTACAACCGATCAGCCCGTTACATTTGTACCCCAAAGGACCTAGCGACCGAAGGTGCTCTACCACTGCAGTTGTTCCGGACCATGCATCAGCCCAAGTACCGTGGAACAAGTGATTATGTTCGGTTACCAGGGTGGTACATGATTGTACTTGTCCAGTTGTCCCGGTTGAATATTATTCAGCGGTACTACTGGATGTACTGGCGGTTGTACCGCGCTGGGCACTGCAGGCTGGCAGAACTTCCGTGAGCGATTGTATCGGACCCTGATCCGGTTGTACCGCTCGTGTGTAATTCTGCGTTGTAATGGTTGGATT
>NC_041385.1:499315976-499332083 GCF_002162155.2 Triticum dicoccoides | reverse complement strand
GTTATTTCACCTCTCCACTTATCTCTTGTCGCTATCTCTCCTCCATTGTTGCCCTAAGAGCTTTCTTTCTTGATTTTCTAAGGATTGAGGGATAAGACCTAGATTTACACTTTTACCAAAGGGAATTTGATTCCCCCATACTTTCACTTGCGGATCTTGTTACTCTTGTGTGTTTTGGCACCCTAGATGGAGGAGGTCACCTCGGAGCCACATTCCAATGTGGTGAAGCTTTGTGGTGGTGTTAGAAGCCTCCAATTAAGTTATGGAGAGAGTCTCAACCTTGTTTGTAAAGGTTCCGGTTAGCCTTCGAAGGCACCTCTAGTGAAATTACGGCATCTTGCATTGTGCGAGGGCGTGAGGAGAATAAGGTGGTCCTTGTGACTTCTTGAAGAGCATTGTGCCTCCACATCTCTCCAACAGAGACGTACCTCCCCCAAAGGAGGGAACTTTGGAAACACATCCTCGTCTCCATGGACACCACTTTGCGGTTACTTCGTGCCTTGACTTTGTGCAAGTTTGTATTGTGTTTACTTTGTGCTTGCACTTGTTTTGTGTTGCTTGTCATATAGGTTGTCAACCTACATTCTTATTGAACCTAAAATTTGATAAAGAGGCTAAAAAATGATAGTTCCTATTGAACGCCCTCTCCCTCTCTAGTCGACCATACCAATCCTTTCAGACATATAAAATTAATTATGCGCAATTAACTGTCTAGCTAATTGGATTAGGCGTGAGAAAAACCGAGACTATTTTAGGCATCAACGGTTGTTGTCAGAGTCAAATCCAGCGGATCTTGGGTGGGGGGTCTCGAGCTGGTGATCTTAGCTTGATGGTAACAAGACAAAGAGGAGCATGATGTTTTACCCAGGTTCGGGTCCTCTCGAAGAGGTAAAACCCTACGCTCTGCTTCTATTGTATTGATTTTTGATGAGGTACAGAGTATATGATGATCTACCTCGAGATCGTATGTGAATGGATCTTACTCTACGGTTACATGTAGGTCGGTTATATCTAGGGATAAACATGCCAATGATTCAAATGTGTCTTGAAGTATGCTTCAAGTCTTCGGAGGATTCCATCTTGAGTACGCCGTGGGGCATGGCAAACATGGTCCATTCTTTGGATGTCTGGGGATCCTCGGCCTGGCCCATGATTGACAGGCCGGCATGCTTAGCACCTCCTGGTCCAGGACAGTATTTGTTGTGTTCTTATTTGGTGCCCGGTTCCCAAGTTAAGAGGGCCAACATGTAGTGAATCTATTTATTTATTGATTTGTAGGCAATAGATCTACTATTTTCGATTGATTTATTATCACACATGTAGCAATCATATCTAAACTAAGGAAAGGAAGTAAAGGCACACATAAAGAATCCAAATGCTAATGTGCCGAGGTCGGAAATTTCACGACTCGCAGTCAACATGCTCTGCCTCGTTGAATTCTCAGCATGAATCCCAAAGCATTTGCTTCCACACACTCCTCTGAGCAAACTACGAGCTGACAACAGTATACGGTTCACTCTGAACGGCAATCTCAGCAAACATTTTTTGAGATGGCAAACTATGTTGGAGTATGAAAATTTTACCATTTCACTCATCTAGCATGGTTTCTTTCAACAAAGTGGTGAACATGTGCATGGCAATTCTCGCCATTTTTTTTAGGCTGGCAATTTTACATGCTACAATCATGGCAAATCCTCAAAAACGCAGGGCAAACACACTGCTGCAACATGATTTATTTTTTATATGGTATGAAATTTTTTACTTTATTTTCTTCGCGAATACGCAAAGCTTCTGAATCATTTCATTGATACAAGGAGCTTGAACAAATATAGAGGGGTGGTACACCACGTGATACGTGTGCTAGGAGGCGTAACCACGGTGACCGGAGCAGAAGGCTAAAGGGGTTGCTCAGCCCCAAAGAACTCTAGGTCTACGTCGCCGGCAAGAGATTGATCTTTCCTTTGGCGATGGTTTTAGCCCACAAGCACGCCTCATCTTGGATCTTCTGAAAAAAGACGCGAGATGGATGGTTGCTTACCATCGAAAATGCATGCGTTACGGTGGCACCACCTAGGCCGTGAGCATGATGTTTGAGGAGAGTCCCCTACGATAGGTGTTGGGGTCATTGGAGCAAGAATCCGCCAACCAAGCGGAGAAGCCCATTGTCGAGTCGGGTAACGATGTCATGGATCTACGCCAAGATAGCACCTCGTGCCAAACATGTCGGGAAAAGGAACAACCGGGAAGCAAGTGTTGGAGGTCTTCGAGGACTTGGTCACAGAAAATGCACTAGTCATCACGTGGGAGGCCATGGCGAGCAAACCTATTTGTCGTCCAACATCTGTCTTGGAAGGCGAGCCAAGTGAACACCTTGATGTGGAGAGGTGCCCAAGTTTTCCAAGTAGTGCGCCAATTAGGACCTAGGATCGATCCATGGAAAAGGGCAAGGTAGTAGGACTTGGCGGTGTGGTTGCCGGACTTCGTCCAACGTCATCAAAACATATCCGCAGCTCTGTGAGCTCTAGGTGGTGTAGGCGACGCCAAGTCTGAACATATTGCACGAGCGCTGCAGGCCTAAGTCCGCCGTGAATGTCACGGACCAAGTCGATCCGTCGAACATTGGCGCATTGTGTGGTTTCATTGGCATCGCTTTGGGCACCACAACAAGAATGAGCAGGGGCTAGGTCGGCAATGGGTTTCCCGTCGATCCAAGAATCGGAGAAAAACAAAGTATTCCCATCACCAACAGACCATGATGTAGAGGCGCAGAAAATCTGCAAGGCCTCAACATCGTCAGGGGATGGAGGTGACTCCAAAGGCGAGTCGGGCCGGTGCGGTTGAGCCATAACCAGCGGGGTGCGAAGCGTAATGCCAACACGATAGAGATCTTGCACGCCAAGGTCGCCGAGAAAGGCGAGCTGGCAAACCTTAGCCCGGTTGACCTTGCACCGACCACCCTTGGCATCCTTGCGGCTGGCCCAAAGAAAACCATGCATGATCTGGTTGACCTTGTCGAGGATCGTCTTGTTGAGGATGATGGCAACGGGTAAGTGGGTAGGCATTGCACAAAGGACGCGCCGAACTAGCGCAAGCCAGTCACCAAGAGACAACATGGAATCCCACCAAGTGGATTGCTTCTTCTCGAGCTTGTCAACGAGCATGAGAAGGTCAACGTCAGATGGTTTCCTGATGGAAAGAGGAAGATCCAAGTACTTCACGGTAAGTGAGAGATGGGGCACGCAATGGAGGTTGCGAAGGTGGTCACCTGGTCATCATAGCACTGGATAGGTGTCACAGAGCACTTGTTGTAGTTGATGAACATCCCGCTAACATTGCCAAAGAGGGTAAGCAACTCTTTGATCGCCGAAAATTCGTGCTCGTTTGGTGGCACAAAACGATGATGTCGCCGGTGCATAACGAAAAACTACAGGTCGCGTGCCGCCTCTGCAGGAGGCCCACTCGACTCGCAACTTGGATGAGAGAGTTCAGGACGTCTATGACAAAAATGAAGAGCAAGGGGAGAGAGGATCTCCCTGGCAAAGGCCCCTTGCGTGGAAGATGGGTGGGCCAGGGATGCCCTTAACAAGAACACGTGTGGAGGCGGATGCAAGGGTGATAGAAATCCACTCCTGCCAACGTGCTCCAGAACCCAAGTGAGTGAGGGTTTCGAGGAGGAAAGGCCACAACACCAAGTCGAAAGCATGGGCGGTGTTCGAGCTTGACAAGCATCCTGGGTGTCTTGAGATTACAAATTTTACTTTAGAGCATGACAAATCTTTCACAACAACGCATCAATTTTACTGGTTTTTACATGCCGATTTGAAAAGTTTCGCTGTGGGTGGTTATTTTGAGCAAATGAAAATGTTCCATCATTCCTCCCTACCTGGGAACGAATATTTCGCTTGGAGGGACCTCCCCATCTTTAAAAAAAAGGAGGATGACCCCCGGCCTCTTCATCTAGGCGATGCATATGGCCATTTTATTAATTATTCTCACAAGACCTTACAAAGTCATACAACAGCAAGATTAAAGCCACCGTCTAAGCAACAGTTGTCGCTACACCTATTCAATTGATAAAGGGGCGCAGATAATCTTGGCCTAATACCAAACAGACATCGCAGCCAAACCTAAACATTTAAGACCTGAGGTCCCAACCAGGACGCCTGTCGGGTATGGGGCACCTACCAGTCCGGCGCACTCCTCAACCAGGACACTTGCCGGGTATGAGGCCGCCGCAGCCACCTGCCACCAATCCATCTTCAGAGCTGTACTGTTGCATGTACCGTGTCAGTCTCTCTGCCATCGACACCATCACGACGCCCGACAACGTCGTCCTCCTGCGCGAGTCCATCCTCCCACAGCGAACTCCGAATCTGCACTGCGCCACGCCGTCAAGATCCGTCGCCATCAGTGTGTAGGATGAAGCACCACTCCACCAAAGAATTCGTCCTTTGGTCCCTCGATCACGTGTGTACCTCCAAGAATGACGCCCCCAAGGGAGGAACGACACTAGAGCGCCGCCGTCATCCGATCATCCGATCTAGGGTTTCCCCCAGAGGTAGCAGAGAGTGGCCTTGAACTTCTCCACGGTGATGCCTTCAAGAAGGGAACAACATAAATAGCGCTGCCACCGCCGGCCTTAGCACACGCCGAAGGCAAGTCTTCACCCAGATCAGTTCGAAGGGATCCAACTCTCGTGCACGGGCCGCCGTCACTACCAGCACCACCAGGCAAAACCCTGGAGCACCGGCAGATCAGTGAGCCGCCGGCACCACCGCATCCAGATCGCCGGCCCCGACGGGCCGCCGCCATCCCCCGCGCCGTCCGGGTCAGAGACGGAGCCGCCGACCGCGCACAGGGACCGCCGCCGCCTGCATACGCCGGAGCGCCGCCGAGAGCCCAGCACCCGCCACCGCTTGCCGAGGGCCGCCGTCGCGCGCCCCGAGCAGAATCCCACGCACACCAGGGGAAACTGCCGTCGCCCCAAGCCCGCGTCGGCGTGCCCCGCCTCCAGCGCGCCGCCAACCATCGCCGCGATCCGCCCGCGCCAGATCCAGCGAGCCGTGGGAGAAGAGATCCCGCTGCCGCCGACGCCGACCGGGCTTTGCCCGGCGGCGCGCCCCGACAACGGCGAGGAGGAGAGGTCGGGGAAGGGACGAGGACGCGGCGGCGCTAGGGTTCCCCCGGTCGCCGCGCAGGGGCGACACGGCAGGGACCTCCCCATCTGACGTTGCGCGTATATTGCGGTCCTAGAGAAAATCATTGGTCCCCAAAAAGTCGGTTGTACAAAACCAAAAACGGAAAGCAACAAATAATAATAGGAGGAAAGGCTTCACCAAACATGCGACACCGACTCCCTTTTAACAATAAAGATTAATAGTAGAGACGAGATGCAACTGTTAAGAGCATCTCCGGCCGTTGGTCCCCCAGAAGGTGCCTAAAATCACCGCCTGGGGGTGACCCGGTGCAAAAAGTGGGTCTAGGAGCGAGTTGGTCCCTAGCCGCCGCCCCAGGGCCGGCCCCAGGCGTGAAAAAAATAGACAAACTTGGGCTGAAACACGTCACTTTTCGGCAAACATGGGCTTTTATATTCGCAAATTTGGGCTAAAACACGCCATTACATATAAAAACTAGTCAAAAAAACTTGTTGAAGGCCGAGAAGTCGCCGTCGTCGCCGCCATCGTCGGCCTTCTCCTCCTTGACTCGGGCGCCCCTGCTGGACCCCTCTCCGGCTGGTGGCGGCGGCGGCGGCGCGTCGTCATCGTCGTCGCTATCGTCGATGATGACGACGCCGCCTTCGTCGCGGCCTCGGCGGCACTGCGTGAAGCGCTCTAGGGCGGCGCGCTGGCGCTCCCTCGCCATCTTCAGGGAGTCTTGGCGCGCCCATTCAAGGGCCGCGTCGTCATTGAGCTCGACCTCGCCGTGCTCCGTCTTCACCGGCGCCAGCAGCCCCGACTCCGTCTTCACCGGCGCGAGACCCGGCTCCGTCTTCGGCTTGACGAAGCGCGGGAGAGGAGCCGACGAGGAGGCGCGCTGGACGCCCTCGCTGATGACGATGCTGGCGTTGCGTGTACGCCGGCCGAGCGGCGTCTCTGCCGCGGGCTCGGCCTTGACGCCGAGCAGCGATGGAGTGCCGGAGGAGTGGGAGGAAGAACGCGACGAGGAAGAGGAGCAGCCGAATCTCCTCGGCGCCCATTGCCCGTCGCGTCGGCGGTGCGTCGGGGCGGCTGTCCTCGCCGGGGGGTACGCCAACGGTGGGTTGTTGCCGCCCTCAAGGTGCGCCAGCACACCGTCGAGGGTGCGGCCGTGGACGCCCCACCAGAGGTGGCACCCCTCGCTGTTCCTGGTGCCGCCGACCAGCGGTGCCCCGTTGGTGGACGCCAGCCGTTGCTGCTGGCGGCGCTCGAATTACGCCGCCCAAGCCGCGTTGTTGTCGACGGCGTACTGGGGAAGGGAGCGCTCGGCGTCGGTGAGAGAGACGCGCGCGATCTCGACCTCGTCGGCGAAGTACGATGGCTTGGTGACGGCGTCGGGCAACGGGGGAATGGGCACTCCTCCATTGCTGAGCCTCCAGCCCGTCGGCCCGGTGCGCATGTCCGGCGGCGCCGGGATGTTCGCCTGGAACAGGAGCCAGGACTCCTGTTCGCGGAGTGAACGGCGGCCGAAGCCGTTGGCTGCCGCCTCGTCTCCGGGGAAACGCTCGGCCATCGGGGAGAGGGAGTGGCTCGGGATAAGAGATCGGCGGGAGAGGGAGGGCTGAAGTGGCACTCCAACGCAGGCGAGCGAGACCATATATAGCCGAGGGACGGGAGACGTCGGCACGCGTCGGCGCGCCACCCCGTGACGCGCCGCCCGTGAGAGGAATCCATGGAAAAGCTGACCGGCGGCAGCCTTGCCATTGATTCCCCGCGGGAAATCGAGGCGTCGGGAAGACGAGGCGGGCGGTGGCGCTCACGCGGCTGCCATGCGACGCTTTCGCGTCAAAAACGATTCGCTCGGCGCCCCCGAGCGCCCCCCAACGTGCCGGATTCGGGTTGGATCCGCTGGCGTCAATTTCGACCCGAACCGGCAAAAAATGAGTCCCTGGGGACGCGACTAGGCCAATTTTTTAGCACTGGTGGTCGAAAAGTTGTCTGGGGCGCCTTGTTGGGGGCGCGGCTCGAGATGCTCTAAGTCTCGAGCTGTCGGGCATGGATCCTCTCTGTCTGTCCGGGTCGAGCAAAACTAAGCGGAAACGTGAACTAGGGGATTTCAAAATCGAGCTTCACCAAACATTTCGCCTCGGACACCAAAAAAGTAAAGAGGGAGAAAAAGAGTGGTTTACGTCCTCTTCCTCCCCTACAATTACATTGTCACTTCAGAGAGAAACCACAGCGATGGGATGCGTGTCCCCTACAAAATTGCAGCGTAACTCTTCGAGCAGTTATAGTCTCAGAAAAACTATTCCAGCAGAGATCTCGACTCAGACTCCATTGCCTTCTCACTGAGCGATCTCTCCCTAGCTTCGTCAGCCTGCATAATACAAAAAAAATGCAACGGACCGTAAGATTGTGTATCGGACTGTTCGTTTTCGCGTATGATTTGTAAGTGGGTTCAGAGAAACAAACCATCTTCTGCCAGTTGGTGAAAAACGTGATGGCGGAGAGGAGCGTGGTCTGCGAGATGGATCCACAGACGACGCCCATCCAAAGCCCCTTTGCCCCCATCTTGAGCACAAAACCCAGAAGCATCGCCATGGGGATCCCGAGCAGGTAGAAGGAGCCGAGGTTGACGTACGCGCCCACGTGCTGCCATCCGCATCCTCGAGCCACGCCTGCGGAAGAACCTACAGATGTTAGTAACAACAAGAGTGGCACATTTTGTTGGAAACGATGGACAACTTGAAATGTTATGCAGAAGAAATGAATGTGACCTGAGAGAACCCCTTGAAGGCCATCGGTGACCACGGTGATGCAGACGAGGGGAACCATGGCGGCGACAGCGGATGCGACCTCCTCCTCGCTGCTGTAAGCGCGGCCCAGGAGGCGCCGTGACAGCAAGAGAGCTCCACTGACGATCACCGCCTCTGTCACCGCTACCGACATCACGACACGGACCGCCGATCGAGCTCCTTCGGGGTTCCCAACACCCAATTCGTTTGCTACTCGCGTGCTGTTCATTAAGAAAATACAGAATCAATTATCGGATAGAAATTATTTCCATGTGGTGAAAAAAAGCATCGGCCGTGTAGTTAACTGCCTTCAGAGATCGTACCTTCCAGCAGCTCCAAGTCCATAAGGTATAGTAAAGAGCAATGTTATGCTCGTGAGGCTGTGAAAATAATAACAGTAAGAATGTAAGCTTAGCGTTATTATATAAGCAGATTTAAGCCACCTAAAACAGTGGGTACCATATTGAGAGCACCGAGGTTTGAAGCTCCGGGTTGGGCAGAAGCCCCGACATGAGGATAAGTAGCTCAAATGACCACCACTCAAGGCTGAAAAACCCAACAACAAATGGAAACATTACATGATTAGACACAGTTAACTGAAAATCCAAATGCAGAGCTAATTTCATTTTTAATTACTAGGTTCAAGTGGTTACCATATCATGAGCGCAGAGGGCAGAGCCAGGCGCAGGAACACGCCCACCCCCCTGAAGGCCTTGATGGTCGGCGGCGTGCGCGTCTCCTTGCAGGAGCTCGACATCACAATGTACGCCACGAGCATGGCCACGTTGAGCCAATAGGAGACGCTGATGGCCAGGGCGGCGCCAGTGTACCCCATCCCCGTCCTGAACACCATGACCCAGCAGAGCGGGACGTGGAGCGCCAGCGTGGCCACGGACGACAGGAGCAGCGGCGTGGTGAGGCTCTGCGACTGCAGGAACTTGGTGATGGGCTGGATCACCGCGTTGGCGAAGAGCCCCGGGATGAGCCACACGATGTACCGCCCGGCCCCGTCCGCGATCAGGGGGTCCTGCCCGATCAGCACCAGGATCTTGCCCATGAACGCCCACAGGAGCGAGAGCGGGACGCACACCACCAGGAGGGTGACGATGGCTCGGTACGTGTGGAGCCCCAGAGTGTGGTACTGCCTTGCGCCGTAGGCCTGGCCGCAGAGCGTTTCCAGTGCGCTCGCCATGCCGATCTGTTTCACGAATTAATTCATTCAGTAATATACCTACTTGATGTTGATCACTGAAAAGCGACCGTGGAGGAAATTTAGGCCGACAAAATGGTGCAAAATCCATTATTGCAGAAAAAAAAGAGATAGTTTGAACGGTTCTTCAGAATTGACTACTATACTTTGGTGGCTGCGGAATACTTCTCCTGCGGTGTCACACTGTCGCTATCGGACTAGTTGATACAAGGAAATAATACCACTTTGGACCAATCAGGAATCTGATGGCATGGCACCCACAAGTTCAGTCTCTCGCTGGTCTCAATAATTCCCAGTTAGAAAAACACACAGTCACATGCTCATCCAACTGTAGTGGTAATATACTACTCTAAAGTCCTAACCCAATGGGAATAAAGAACACGTGAGCTAGTCTCGTTTTCCCTTGTCTGTATTTCAACAAGATGGAGCAATCTCGATGAGCCAAGAACACACCATGACCGTCGCCAAGTCGCAATGGACGAGCAGAGCAGAGGAATGCGCGGCATGCAACAAGGGAAATTAAGGCTAGATGCCTGTCTATCACGAGGCGAATGGAAACTGAAGGGGGATAAACGAGAGGCCGTAAACGGAATGGAATATGCGGAAGGAGGAAAAAGGGGAGGGGAGGGTGGGGATAAGCGGCGTGCGTACGAGGAGGCTGAAGCCGGTGACGGAGGCGAGGGAGGTGGCGATGGCGGCGGACGAGAGCGGGAGGACGCCGGGGAGGTGGCCGACCATCATGTTGGAGGACACCTGCACCGCGTACTGCGACAAGCTCACCGCCACCATCGGCAGCGCCAGGTACGCCAGCTTCCCGGCCTCGCTCCGCCAGCGCCCCGGCCCCTCCTCGGCGGCGTCCTCCTGGTCCTTCCGCGGCAGCAGAGGCGCCTCCGCCATCGCGCGCGGGGTGCACTCGAGGTGGATGATCGAACGAGCTCGGGAGGCGGTCGGAGCGCTGTGTGCCCGTGGTCGCGGCCTGGCCCTCCTGCTGAGTTATTACTGGACCGCGCGCGCTGCGTGGGTATTAGTAATGTGTTTGCTCTGGACCGCTGCCTCGGCACTGCGACGAGTCGTGGCCGCCGTCGTGGTCGTGACGGCACACCCGGTTAAAAAATCATGTCGCTCTGAGAATATATAACGTGGATCCTGTGCATGCTGGTCCAGGTCCAAGGTCCGTGCTGGAAAAAAATTGGAAACTGTGGAATGCTACGCTATGGGCTCCACCTGGCATTCAGCACTGCGATGTACGTAACGATGTTGAGGATAGAACGAGTCTTCTACCAATCGCTATGCTAATTTTTGTGATGCCCACTTCAATCCCCACAAATAAGGCCTTAAATTCCTTTCCTCTTTTTCTTTCTCTGAGGCTGGTTGTAATGGGGAGTATCATATATTATTACTACATCCGCAATGTAAAGTATCATATGTTAGTATCATATAGTACTACATTTATTATTATGCATGACACAAAGTAGTACATCATTTAATATGATACTCAACCATCTCTTTCTTCATTTAATTCTATGACATCTCATCAAAATTGCTTACTCCCTCCGTCTAGTAGGTGTGTAAATCATCTTACGAAAACCAAATAATCCCAAAACACTTAGGCGCGGTACATTAACTTCTACCTCGTTTCTTGTTTTTTGACATATCAACCAATGAGAGATGAGGGGTGTGCATGTTTTTAATGACTTGAGACTAGCAAACACGACATGCAGTGGTTAGTTCATTGCATGCAATGCTATTAATTAGCAAATAAACATTAAAGTCTCTTGTTTTTCCCTCCTCCTTGGTCACGGTGCTCAACATAATGTGACTTACTCACCTAAACGGAGGGAGTAGTTGGCATGCATGATACTACCTATGATACTACCATTACGGGCAGCCTGAAGCCAAGGCTCATACTACTAATCTGGTCCACTTACGAGCCTAGCTGACTGAGTGAATTTATTAATACAACATGCTACTTAATTTTTAAGGCATCACATTCAACTGTGGTCTTCAAACTAAGGCTACTCATAATGGGGAGTATCATATAGTAATATCATGCATATGGTACTACCTTCATAATGCATAGTATTATAGAATAGTATCATAGATGATCATATTTATTATCATGCATGACACAAAGTAACATAGCATTTAACATGATACGGTATCTACTTACTCCTTCTGTCCTTTAAAAAGTATACTTCTAACTTTATTGAAGGGTCAAACTATCTTAAAGTTTGTCAAATTTATGCAAAAATATATCAATGTTTGTGAAACCAAATAAATATATAATGAGAATATATTTTATCACGAATCTAATGCTACTAATTTGATGGCACAAATGTTGGTGTATTACTGTATAAATACGGTCAAACATAAAAAAGTTTGACTTTTCAACAAAGTTGGAAGTACACTCTTCAAAGGACGGAGGGAGTATGTTACTCTAACCCCCTCTCTCTTCTTTAATTGTCTGTCACATAAACATGTTTGCTAATCCCAAGTGTATGATACCGGTTATATTACCCACACTATGGCCAGCCTAAAACTGGGTCACCCGATTCTCAAAGAACTCTTTTATTTAATTCTTTTAATAATTCATTATGTTTCCTAATTTTGAAGCTTTCCTGATTAATTCAATTTTGAATTTGGTTCATGATTTTAACCGAGTCAAAGATTTTTTTAATTAATCGGCATCAACCGGTCTATAAAGACATATCTAATGTTGTAGCATCAAAATGGCACATGTAATGTTGTAGCATCAAAATAGTACATGCAGCCACCAATGTATAATAGTTTTTCCAGATAAGTATAAGTTGATTAGTGGATAACACAGAATCACACTGTGAAAGACCCACCAAAACACGGTATTACAAATAAAAAGAAGCACACTCCACCATCTCCCCCACTTGCCAAAATAAATACTCCATCAGTTTCAAAATATAACGTGTATTAGTTTTTTGAAAAGTCAAATTTCTTTAATTTTGACCAAGTTCAGAGCCAAAAATATCGACATCCACAATACTAAATAAATAAAACATGAAAATTCATTTCAGGATGAGTCTAACGACATCGATTTGATATTATGAATATTGATATATTTCTCTACTAATTTGGTCAGACTTAAAGAGATTTGACTTTTCAAAGAACTAATACACCTTATATTCTGAAACAGCTGGAGCAAAAAAAATGATGTGTGTATTACTTTTTTGAAAATTCATTTTTTTAATTTTGACCAAGTTCAGAGCCAAAAATATCGGCATCCACAATACTAAATAAATAAAATATGAAATTCATTTTTTTTGAAAGATCAAGCATCGCTGGCATTTCATTGATAATAGCAGGAAGCAACGGAAAAACAACAAGGTGGTGAAGGTCCTAGGACCAGATCCGAAGATCAAAGAAAGAAAAAAGAAAAAACAACAACCCTAAAAGTTGCAGCCCAACACTTCATACAATCCATACTAAGGCCGCGCAGCTCCGACTCCGGCGGTGAACTACTAAGAAGATTGCGCAGGGATGGCGTCACGGAGGATCACCAAACGAGCCATCTGTCACGCGTCATCGTATACCACATGTTGGGGAACGTAGTAATTTCAAAAAAATTCCTACGCACACGCAAGATCATGGTGATGCATAGCAACGAGAGGGGAGAGTGTGTCCACGTACCCTCGTAGACCGAAAGCGGAAGCGTTATGACAACGCGGTTGATGTAGTCGTACGTCTTCACGATCCGACCAATCCAAGCACCGAACGTACGACACCTCCGAGTTCAGCACACGTTCAGCTCGATGACGATCCCCGGACTCCGATCCAGCAGGGTGTCGGGGATGAGCTCCGTCAGCACGACGGCGTGGTGACGATGATGATGTTCTACCGATGCATGGCTTCGCCTAAGCACCGCAACGATATAACCGAGGTGGAATATGGTGGAGGGGGGCACCGCACACGGCTAAGGAACGATCACGAAGATCAACTTGTCTAGAGGTGCCCCCCTCCTCCGTATATAAAGGGGGGAGGAGGAGGGGGCCAACCAAGGGGGTGGCGCGCCCTAGGAGGGGGAAACATACTCCAAGTAGGTTTGCCCCTCCCTTTCCTAGTCCAAGAAGGACGGGGAAGGAAGGAGTGGGAGAGGAAAGGCAAGGGGGGTGCCCCCCTTGTCCTATTCGTACTCAAGGGGAGGGGGCGCGCCTCTTGCCCTGGTCGGCCCCTCTCTTTCTCCACTAGGGCCCAACAAGGCCCATTAGTTCCCGGGGGGTTCCGTAACCCTCCGGCACTCCGGTTTTCTCCGAAATCATCCGGAACACTTCCGGTGTCCGAATATAGTCGTCCAATATATCAATATTTATGTCTCAACCATTTCGAGACTCCTCGTCATGTCCGTGATCACATCCGGGACTCCGAACATCCTTCGGTACATCAAAACTTATAAACTCATAATAAAACTGTCATCGTAACATTAAGCGTGCGGACCCTACGGGTTCGAGAACTATGTAGACATGACCTAGAACTGTTTTTGGTCAATAACCAATAGCGGAAACTGGATGCTCATATTGGCTCCTACATATTCTATGAAGATCTTTATCGGTCAAACCGCATAACAACATACGTTGTTCCCTTTGTCATCGGTATGTTACTTGCCCGAGATTCTATCGTCGGTATCCAATACCTAGTTCAATCTCGTTACCGGCAAGTCTCTTTACTTGTTACGTAATGCATCATTCCGTAACCAACTCATTGGTCACATTGCTTGCAAGGCTTATAGTGATGTGCATTACCGAGAGGGCCCAGAGATACCTCTCTGACTATCGGAGTGACAAAACCTAATCTCGAAATACGCCAACTCAACCTCTACCTTTGGAGATACCTATAGAGCTCCTTTATAATCACCCAGTTACGTTGTGACGTTTGGTAGCACACAAAGTGTTCCTCTGGTAAACGGGAGTTGCATAATCTCATAGTTTGTAGGAACTTTGTATAAGTCATGAAGAAAGCAATAGCAACATACTAAACGATCAAGTGCTAGGCTAACAGAATTGGTCAAGTCAATCACATCATTCTCCTAATGATGTGATCTCTTTAATCAAATGACAACACATGTCTATGGTTAGGAAACATAACCATCTTTGATTAATGAGCTAGTCAAGTAGAGGCATACTAGTGACATTAAGTTTGTCTATGTATTCACACATGTATCATGTTTCTGGTTAATACAATTCTAGCATGAATAATAAACATTTATCATGATATGAGGAAATAAATAATAACTTTATTATTGCCTTTAGGGCATATTTCCTTCAGTCTCCCACTTGCACTAGAGTCAATAATCTAGATTACACAGTAATGATTCTAACACCCATGGAGTCTTGGTGTTGATCATGTTTTGCTCGTGGAAGAGGCTTAGTCAACGGGTCTGCAACATTCAGATCCGTATGTATCTTGCAAATCTCTATGTCTCCCACCTGGACTTGGTCCCGGATGGAATTGAAGCGTCTCTTGATGTGCTTGGTCCTCTTGTGAAATCTGGATTCCTTTGTCAAGACAATTGCACCAGTATTTTCACAGAAGATCTTCATTGGTCCCGATGCACTAGGTATGACACCTAGATCGGAAATGAACTCCTTCATCCAGACTCCTTCATTTGCTGCTTCCGAAGCAGCTATGTACTCCGCTTCGCATGTAGATCCCGCCACGATGCTTTGTTTAGAACTGCACCAACTTACAGCTCCACCGTTTAATAAAAACACGTATCCGGTTTGCGATTTAGAATTGTCCGGATCAGTGTCAAAGCTTGCATCGAGGTAACCATTTACGACTAGCTCTTTGTCACCTCCATAAAGGAGAAATATATCCTTAGGCCTTTTCAGATATTTCAGGATGTTCTTGACCGCTGTCCAGTGATCCTGTCACGCCCAATATGCGACCCTATCCAAAAGGAACTCGAAGGTCCCACCAAGGATAGACCCGCATATTGAAACGCTTTTGCAAGGTGGATATCATTACATCAACATTACATAATAGATGGGGATACATACAAGAGGCAAACAATGCCACATGAATACAACATCATGATACATCAGAGCACCATCCGACTACGGATGAAACACAAACAGAAACTCAAATGACATCCACCCTGCTAGCCCAGGCTGCCGACCTGGAACCTATCCCCTGATCGAAGAAGAAGCAGAAGAAGAACTCAACGCAAGCAAGCATCGCTCTCGCGTCATGATCATCGCATAACCTGTACCTGTAACTGTTGTTGTAGTAATCTGTGAGCCATGAGGACTCAGCAATCCCATTACCATGGGTATCAAGACTAGCAAAGCTTAAAGGGAAAGGAAGGGGTAAAGTGGTGAGGCTGCAGCAGCGACTAAGCATATCTGGTGGCTAACATACGCAAATAAGAGCGAGAAGAGAGCAAAAGGAACGGTCGTGAAGCTAGCAATTATCAAGAAGTGATCCTGAACTTCTACTTACGTCAAACATAACCCAGAAACCGTGTTCACTTCCCGGACTCCGCCGAAAAGAGACCATCACGGCTACACACGCGGTTGATGCGTTTTAATTCGGATCTGGTGTTAAGTTATCTACAACCGGACATTAACAAATTCCCATCTGCCTATAACCGCAGGCACGGCTTTCGAAAGATTATACCCTGCAGGGGTGTCCCAACTTAGCCGATGACAAGAAGGAATAGACATTCTCCCAGGAAGACCCGATCAGACTCAGAATCCCGGTTTACAAGACATTTCGACAATGGTAAAACAAGACCAGCAAAGCCTCCCGATGCGCCGACAAATCCCGATAGGAGCTGCACATATCTCGTTCTCAAGGCAACACCGGATGAGACTAGCTATGAGTAAAACCAACCCTCAAGTTGCCCCGAGGTGGCCCCGCAGGCAGTTCAGTTCGGACCAACACTTAGACAAGCACTGGCCCGGGGGGGGGGGGCTAAAATAAAGATGACCCTTGGGTT
>NC_041385.1:499312375-499315535 GCF_002162155.2 Triticum dicoccoides | reverse complement strand
CGACAAATCCCGATAGGAGCTGCACATATCTCGTTCTCAAGGCAACACCGGATGAGACTAGCTATGAGTAAAACCAACCCTCAAGTTGCCCCGAGGTGGCCCCGCAGGCAGTTCAGTTCGGACCAACACTTAGACAAGCACTGGCCCGGGGGGGGGGGGGCTAAAATAAAGATGACCCTTGGGTTGGCCGACCCAAGGGAAAGGTATAGGTGGTGGTGAGGCAAATGGTAAAACCAAGGTTGGGCCTTGCTGGAGGAGTTTTATTCAAAGCGAACTGTCAAGGGGGTCCCATAAATCACCCGACCGCGTAAGGAACACAAAATCCGGGAACATAACACCGGTATGACGGAAACTAGGGTGGCAAGAGTGGAACAAAACACTAGGCAAAAGGCCGAGTCTTCCACCCTTTACCAAATATATATATGCATTAATAATATAAGAGATATTGTGATATCCCAACCAAAAATCCTGTCCACCATAGAGAAATCTTCAACTTCACCTGCAACTAGCAACACTATAAGAGGGGCTGAGCAAAGCGGTAACATAGCCAATCAATGGTTTTCATAGGAAAGGTGTCAAAGGTTAGAGGTTCATGGCAATATAGGATGGCTTGATAAACAGGTGATAGGTAGCGCAGCATAGCGATAGAACGAAGCAACTAGCATAGCAATGATAGTAGTGAGATCCAGGGTAGCGGTCATCTTGCCTGAAATCCCGCAAGGAAGAAGAACGAGTCCATGAAGAAGACGAACGGATGAAGCCGAACCAAGCGTAGACGAACGAATCCTCACGATCGCAACGAAACAGGAACTATCGAAAAGAAGCACACAACAAGGTAAACACACCACACATGAACAAGACATGATGCACAACAAGCATGATGCATGACAATGCTACATGAAGTTACTCATGGCAAGAGATGATGCAAACAAGAGCAACACATCAAGACAAGTTTTAATGAGGCCGGGAACAACATATAACAATTCCGGTAAGTCCTCATGCAAATTTCGAAGTTGGTCCAGATATGAATAAACCTTATGTTCAAGTTGTTAAACATCAAGTTAAGATGCACAAAGATGATCTACACGAGATTCTAGTCAAGTTACATATAAAGTTCATTTAGTTCGGAGCTACAGCCTAGAAGATATGAGCAAAACAAGTTAAACATGGCATTGATGCAAAATGCACCCAAACATCAAGCAAACACCTCAAAACATGAATGCAACATGATAATATGAAACTACATGCAATTCTAAGCAAGTTTCATATAGAGCACACTCAAAACGGAGCAATGGTTCAACACACACACTCTATACAAGTTATAGCAACAATCTGTCCAAAACAGCAACTAGGCATATTGCAATCATCAAAAAAACATAACTACAGTACCACAACATAATAATAAAAGGCATGGACATGATGTACAGGTAAAGAACAACAAAACATGAACACTGAGCTATCTCCAGAAATCACTAGAACATGCTCAAACACACATGGTAAGATTGCAAGTTATAACAATTTCAGACTTTGCAGAAAATAACATCACGATGCACTGTTTAGAGCTATCAAACAACATGTTACAGGAACTTATCACGGCAAACAAAGGCATGGCATGATTCTACTCAAAGCATAGATCAAAAGTCCCTTACTGACCATAAGCCAAAAAGGATCAGAAAATATGATGGCACCCACATAAACATAGCAAGTTATAATACAGACTCAAACATGGCAGAAACAGAATTATGAAGGCATGTTAATGAGCTTGTGCAACTCACTACAGAGAAATACATGGCATTACAAGGCAATCAACAGTAAGAAGACATATTTGTGAAGCTAAGCATGGCAATAGCAAGGTCATAGGGTGCATGCATCACTAGGAAAACACATGGTAACAAGTGAACTTAATGTTAACAAGCTGACAGCAACATTATGAAGCAACTTTGGAGCAAGATATGAACAAGCTACAGCAACCTATAAATGCAACCAGGGGCATGTATGGATAGAGGATGACATGTAGATCAAAACATGTTTATAGAACATCTCCAGATTATGCATAGAATGATTAGTAGCAACATGTTTATATAGCATCACGAAATAACAAATTCAGCCTAGCAAAACAGCAACATCATGAACCCTACTTAACAAGCTTGAATCACTCACCACAAGTCATTGCATGGCAAGATAAGCATAGCATTATCAAGAAGACATGTTTGTGTAACCAACCAAGGCAAGAACAAGTTCATAGCATGCAAGGATCAACTATAGCAACCTTGGCTACATTAAATAACATGTAAACAATCTACCAGGAAACATTTTGAAGCAAAAGTAGAGCACGAAAATGATATGCTAGGCTACTCCATAATTACAACAAAGGGCATGAATGGCTAGACAATAACCACATGTTCAAAACACCCTTACTGAAGTATCTCAAAATATGCATGGATCTCTCTGTAGCATCAAGTTTACATGGCATCAAAATAACAGCAGAACAGGGACAAATCAGCAACATCACGATGCCTAGTTTGCATGCTTGTGCTAGTCACCACATTGATCACAAAAATACATGGTAAGCACCTCTGTAAATAAGACATGGCATAGAACAAAACACATGTAGACATCAACCTCATAGGATGCACACATCAATCATGGCAAAAATGACAAAAGAGCTCGTTCTGATAACAGACAACAGAAAACATCATGAAGCACTCTTACAACGATGATTCAGGCATCAAGATGACCTCAAATGAATACGATGCAATGGAATGAAATGATGTACTCGTTGAGACGAACAATTTGACATATTACACGCACGAAACGGAGCTACGGATGCAGATATACGACATGACGAACATGGCATGAAAATAACACAGATTCGAGACTTAGCAGTTTTCAGAGGGGGGAAAGTCAACCTCGTGCACGGATTTCGAGGATCGCCGGGGAGGCGCCGGAGTTGGGGTAGAAGGCGGCCGGAGCTGGGGAAGACCGGATCCGGGGCTCCCGCGGCTGGATCTGGCCGGGGCAGAGGAGAGGAGGGTTCGGGGCCGGAGGAGGAGGCGCAGGGCGACCGGGAGCAATGGCCAGCGGCGGGGAGGCGCTCCGGCGAGCTCCTGCAGCGGACGGGCGGCCGGAGGGCACACGGGGCGCCGCCCGCGGCGGCGTG
>NC_041385.1:499306084-499312073 GCF_002162155.2 Triticum dicoccoides | reverse complement strand
ATCTGGGCCCGCGCGGGCCTGCTGCGGGCTGCGGGCGGGCCGGCGGCGCGGGGAGCCGGCGGCGCCCACGTGGCGCGCTCCCGTTGGCCACGGGAGGTGGCGGCGCTGAGGTAGCGGCGTCCTATTGGACGGGGTGAAGGGCGGACATGTCCGGTGGGGCGCGGACATGTCCGGCGGCTGGAGGGGAGCTAGGCCAGGGTTTGATCTGTGGAGAAGAAAGGGGAGGACGTTTTTATAGGTAGAGGGAGCTAGGAGAGTCCAAATGAGGAGCGGTTTTCGGCCATGTGATCGTGATCGAACGACCGAGAGCAGGGAGGGGAGTTAGATGGGTTTGGGGCCACTTTGGAAGGTGTGTTGGGCTGCGAAGAGAAGGAGGCTTTTACGGTTACCTGGTTAACCATTGGAGTATCAAACAACCTCCAATTGGCACGAAACTTGACAGGCGGTCTACCGGTGCTACACCAAGGCCGCTTGGCAAGACTCGGTCCATTCCGAGAAAGTTTAACACCCGCTCACAATGAGAGGCAAAAGGGGAACGCCGGAGGGCATAGGAGTGCCGGATTGCAAAACGGACAACGGGGAAAATGCTCGGATGCATAAGACGAACACGTATGCAAAATGAAATGCACATGATGACATGATAAAATGCAACACGCAAGCAAATGACATGGCAACTACGGCGAATAACTGGCAGACACCTGGCGCATCGGATCCCGGGCGTTATAGATCCACTCATGGATTACTTTGGTACCTCCATGCTA
The DNA here is from genome assembly GCF_002162155.2 of Triticum dicoccoides. Lineage (NCBI taxonomy): Eukaryota > Viridiplantae > Streptophyta > Magnoliopsida > Poales > Poaceae > Triticum > Triticum dicoccoides. Next base: position 499,311,312 of record NC_041385.1, on the reverse strand, counting down.
AACTTATTGCCAAGCATACATCAGGTCTGGTACACAACATTGCATACATGATGGAGCCTATGGCTGAAGCATAGGGAACATCTTTCATTTTCTCTCTATCTTCTGCTGTGGTCGGGCATTGAGTCTGACTCAACTTCACACCTTGCAATACAGGCAAGAACCCTTTCTTTGCCTGATCCATTTTGAAATTTTTCAAAACTTTATCAAGGTATGTGATTTGTGGAAGTCCAATTAAGCGTCTTGATCTATCTCTATAGATCTTGATGCCCAATATGTAAGCAGCTTCACCGAAGTCTTTCATTGAAAAACTTTTATTCAAGTATCCCTTTATGCTATCCAGAAATTCTATATCATTTCCAATTAACAATATGTCATCTACATATAATATTAGAAATGCTACAGAGCTCCCACTCACTTTCTTGTAAATACAGGCTTCTCCAAAAGTCTGTAAAACCATATGCTTTGATCACACTATCAAAGCGTTTATTCCAACTCCGAGATGCTTGCACCAGTCCATAAATGGATCGCTAGAGATTGCACACTTTGTTAGCACCTTTTGGATCGACAAAACCTTCCGGTTGCATCATATACAACTCTTCTTCCAGAAAACCATTCAGGAATGCAGTTTTTACATCCATTTGCCAAATTTCATAATCATAAAATGCGGCAATTGCTAACATGATTCGGACAGACTTAAGCATCGCTACGGGTGAGAAAGTCTCATCGTAGTCAACCCCTTGAACTTGTCGAAAACCTTTTGCAACAAGTCGAGCTTTGTAGACAGTTATATTACCATCAGCGTCAGTCTTCTTCTTGAAGATCCATTTATTCTCAATGGCCTGCCGATCATCGGGCAAGTCAACCAAAGTCCATACTTTGTTCTCATACATGGATCCTATCTCAGATTTCATGGCTTCAAGCCATTTTGCGGAATCTGGGCTCATCATCGCTTCCTCATAGTTCATAGGTTCGCCATGGTCAAGCAACCTGACTTCCAGAATAGGATTACCGTACCACTCTGGTGCGGATCTTACTCTGGCAGACCTACAAGGTTCAGTAGAAACTTGATCTGAAGTTTCATGATCAATATCATTAGCTTCCTCACTAATTGGTGTAGTTGTCACAGGAACCGGTTCTTGTGATGAACTACTTTCCAATAAGGGAGCAGGTACAGTTACCTCATCAAGTTCTACTTTCCTCCCACTCACTTCTTTCGAGAGAAACTCCTTCTCTAGAAAGGATCCGAATTTAGCAACAAAAATCTTGCCCTCAGATCTGTGATAGAAGGTGTACCCAATAGTCTCTTTTAGGTATCCTATGAAGACACATTTCTCCGATTTGGGTTCGAGCTTATCTGGTTGAAGTTTCTTCACATAAGCATCACAACCCCAAACTTTAAGAAACGACAACTTTGGTTTCTTGAAAAACCACAGTTCATAAGGTGTCGTCTCAACAGATTTTGATGGTGCCCTATTTAACGTGAATGCGGCCGTCTCTAAAGCATAACCCCAAAACGATAGCGGTAAATCAGTAAGAGACATCATAGATCGCACCATATCCAATAAAGTACGATTACAACGTTCGGACACACCATTTCGTTGTGGTGTTCCGGGTGGCGTGAGTTGCGAAACTATTCCGCATTGTTTCAAATGTAAACCAAACTCGTAACTCAAATATTCTCCTCCACGATCAGATCGTAGAAATTTTATTTTCTTGTTACGATGATTTTCTACTTCACTCTGAAATTCTTTGAACTTTTCAAATGTTTCAGACTTGTGTTTCATCAAGTAGATATACCCATATCTGCTCAAATCATCTGTGAAGGTGAGAAAATAACGACACCCGCCGCGAGCCTCTATATTCATTGGACCACATACATCAGTATGTATGATTTCCAACAAATCAGTTGCTCGCTCCATAGTTCCGGAGAACGGCGTTTTAGTCATCTTGCCCATGAGGCACGGTTCGCAAGTACCAAGTGATTCATAATCAAGTGATTCCAAAAGTCCATCAGTATGGAGTTTCTTAATGCGCTTTACACCGATATGACCTAAACGGCAGTGCCACAAATAAGTCGCACTATCATTATCAACTCTGCATCTTTTGGTTTCAACATTATGAATATGTGTATCACTACTATCGAGATTTAATAAAAATAGACCACTCTGTAAGTGTGCATGACCATAAAAGATATTACTCATATAAATAGAACAACCATTATTCTCTGATTTAAATGAATAACCGTCTCGCATCAAACAAGATCCAGATATAATGTTCATGCTCAATGCTGGCACCAAATAACAATTATTTAGGTCTAAAACTAATCCCGATGGTAGATGTAGAGGTAGCGTGCCGACCGCGATCACATCGACTTTGGAACCATTTCCCATGCGCATCGTCACCTCGTCCTTAGCCAATCTTCGCCTAATCCGTAGTCCCTGTTTCGAGTTGCAAATATTAGCAACAGAACCAGTATCAAATACCCAGGTACTACTGCGAGCATTAGTTAGGTACACATCAATAACATGTATATCACATATACGTTTGTTCACTTTGCCATCCTTCTTATCTGCCAAATACTTGGGGCAGTTCCGCTTCCAGTGTCCAGTCTACTTGCAGTAGAAGCACTCAGTCTCAGGCTTAGGTCCAGACTTGGGTTTCTTCTCTTGAGCAGCAACTTGTTTGTTGTTCTTCTTGAAGTTCCCCTTCTTCTTCCCTTTGCCCTTTTTCTTGAAACTGGTGGTCTTATTGACCATCAACACTTGATGCTCCTTCTTGATTTCTACCTCCGCAGCCTTTAGCATTGCGAAGAGCTCGGGAATAGTTGTCCATCCCTTGCATATTATAGTTCATCACAAAGCTCTTGTAGCTTGGTGGCAGTGATTGAAGAATTCTGTCAATGACACTATCATTAGGAAGATTAACTCCCAGTTGAATCAAGTGATTATTATACCCAGATATTTTGAGTATGTGTTCACTGACAAAACTATTCTCCTCCATCTTACAGCTATAGAACTTATTGGAGACTTCATATATCTCAATCCGGGCATTTGCTTGAAATATTAACTTCAACTCCTGGAATATCTCATATGCTCCATGACGTTCAAAATGTCGTTGAAGACCCGGTTCCAAGCCGTAAAGCATGGCACACTGAACTACCGAGTAGTCATCAGCTTTGCTCTACCAAACGTTCTTAACGTCGTCAGTTGCATCTGCAGCAGGCCTGGCACCCAGCGGTGCTTCCAGGACGTAATTCTTCTGTGCAGCAATGATGATAATCCTCAGGTTACGGACCCAGTCCGTGTAATTGCTACCATCATCTTTCAACTTAGCTTTCTCAAGGAACGCATTAAAATTCAACGGAACAACAGCACGAGCCATCTATCTACAACAAACATAGACAAGCAAAATACTATCAGGTACTAAGTTCATGATAAATTTAAGTTCAATTAATCATATTACTTAAGAACTCCCACTTAGACAGACATCTCTCTAGTCATCTAAGTGATCACGTGATCCAAATCAACTATACCATGTCCGATCATCACGTGAGATGGAGTAGTTTCAATGGTGAACATCACTATGTTGATCATATCTACTATATGATTCACGTTCGACCTTTCGGTCTCCGTGTTCCGAGGCCATATCTGTATATGCTAGGCTCGTCAAGTTTAACCTGAGTATTCCGCGTGTGCAACTGTTTTGCACCTGTTGTATTTGAACGTAGAGCCTATCACACCCGATCATCACGTGGTGTCTCAGCATGAAGAACTTTCGCAATGGTGCATACTTAGGGAGAACACTTCTTGATAATTTAGTGAGAGATCATCTTAAAATGCTACCGTCAATCAAAGCAAGATAAGATGCATAAAGGATAAACATCACATGCAATCGATATAAGTGATATGATATGGCCATCGTCATCTTGTGCTTGTGATCTCCATCTCCGAAGCACCGTCGTGATCACCATCATCACCGGCGCGACACCTTGATCTCCATCGTAGCATCATTGTCGTTACGCCATCTATTGCTTCTACGACTATCACTACCGCTTAGTGGTAAAGTAAAGCAATTATAGGGCGTTTGCATTTCATACAATAAAGCGACAACCATATGGCTCCTGCCAGTTGCCGATAACTTCGGTTACAAAACATGATCATCTCATACAGTAAAATATAGCATCACGTCTTGACCATATCACATCACAACATGCCCTGCAAAAACAAGTTAGACGTCCTCTACTTTGTTGTTGCAAATTTTACATGGCTGCTGCGGGCTGAGCAAGAACCGTTCTTACCTATGCATCAAAACCACAACGATAGTTCGTCAAGTTAGTGCTGTTTTAACCTTCGCAAGGACCGGGCGTAGCCACACTCGGTTCAACTAAAGTTGGAGAAACAGACACCCGCTAGTCACCTGTGTGCGAAGCACGGCGGTAAAACTAGTCTCGCGTAAGCGTACGCGTAATGTCTGTCCGGGCCGCTTCATCCAACAATACCGCCGAACCAAAGTATGACATGCTGGTAAGCAGTATGACTTGTATCGTCCACAACTCACTTGTGTTCTACTCGTGCATATAACATCAATGCATAAAACCTAGGCTCGGATGCCACTGTTGGGGAACGTAGTAATTTCAAAAAAATTCCTACGCACACGCAAGATCATGGTGATGCATAGCAACGAGAGGGGAGAGTGTGTCCACGTACCCTCGTAGACCGAAAGCGGAAGCGTTATGACAACGCGGTTGATCTGGTCGTACGTCTTCATGATCCGACCAATCCAAGCACTGAACGCATGGCACCTCCGAGTTTAGCACACGTTCAGCTCGATGACGATCCCCGGACTCCGATCCAGCAAGGTGTCGGGGATGAGTTCCGTCAGCACGACGGCGTGGTGACGATGATGATGTTCTACCGACGCAGGGCTTCGCCTAAGCACCGCAACAATATGACCAAGGTGGAATATGGTGGAGGGGGGCACCGCACACGGCTAAGGAACGATCACGAAGATCAACTTGTCTAGACATGCCCCCCTCCTCCGTATATAAAGGGGGAAGGAGGAGGGGGCCGGCCAAGGGGGTGGCGCACCCTAGGAGGGGGAAACCTACTCCAAGTAGGTTTGCCCCTCCCTTTCCTAGTCCAAGAAGGAGGGGGGAGGAAGGAGTGGGAGAGGGGAAAGGCAAGGGGGGCGCTGCCCCCCCTTCCTTGTCCTATTCAGACTCAAGGGGA
>NC_041385.1:499272963-499305875 GCF_002162155.2 Triticum dicoccoides | reverse complement strand
TAACCCTCCGACACTCCAGTTTTCTCCGAAATCACCCGGAACACTTCCGGTGTTCGAATATAGTCGTCCAATATATCAATATTTATGTCTTGACCATTTCGAGACTCCTCGTCATGTCCATGATCACATCCGGGACTCCGAACATCCTTCGGTACATCAAAACTTATAAACTCATAATAAAACTGTCATTGTAACGTTAAGCGTGCGGACCCTACGGGTTCGAGAACTATGTAGACATGACCTAGAACTGTTTCCGGTCAATAACCAATAGCGGAACCTCGATGCTCATATTGGCTCCTACATATTCTACGAAGATCTTTATCGGTCAAACCGCATAACAACATACGTTGTTCCCTTTGTCATCGGTATGTTACTTGCCCGAGATTCGATCGTCGGTATCCAATACCTAGTTCAATCTCGTTACCGGCAAGTCTCTTTACTCATTACATAATGCATCATTCCGTAACCAACTCATTGGTCACATTGCTTGCAAGGCTTATAGTGTTGTGCATTACCGAGAGGGCCCAGAGATACCTCTCCGACAATCGGAGTGACAAAACCTAATCTCGAAATACGTCAACTCAACATCTACCTTTGGAGACACCTGTAGAGCTCCTTTATAATCACCCAGTTATGTTGTGACGTTTGGTAGCACACAAAGTGTTCCTCTGGTAAACGGGAGTTGCATAATCTCATAGTTTGTAGGAACTTTGTATAAGTCATGAAGAAAGCAATAGTAACATACTAAACGACCAAGTGCTAGGCTAACGGAATGGGTCAAGTCAATCACACCATTCTCCTAATGATGTGATCTCTTTAATCAAATGACAACACATGTCTATGGTTAGGAAACATAACCATCTTTGATTAATGAGCTAGTCAAGTAGAGGCATACTAGTGACATTAAGTTTGTCTATGTATTCACACATGTATCGTGTTTCAGGTTAATACAATTCTAGCATGAATAATAAACATTTATCATGATATGAGGAAATAAATAATAACTTTATTATTGCCTCTAGGGAATATTTCCTTCAGTCTCCACTTGCACTAAAGTCAATAATCTAGATTACACAGTAATGATTCTAATACCCATGGAGTCTTGGTGCTGATCATGTTTTGCTCGTGGAAGAGGCTTAGTCAACGGGTCTGCAACATTCAGATCCGTACGTATCTTGCAAATCTCTATGTCTCCCACCTAGAGTTGGTCCCGGATTGAATTGAAGCGTCTCTTGATGTGCTTGGTCCTCTTGTGAAATCTGGATTCCTTTGCCAAGGCAATTGCACCAGTATTGTCACAGAAGATCTTCATTGGTCCCGATGCACTAGGTATGGCACCTAGATCGGAAATGAACCCCTTCATACAGACTCCTTCATTTGCTGCTTCCGAAGCAGCTATGTACTCCGCTTCGCATGTAGATCCCGCCACGACGCTTTGTTTAGAACTGCACCAACTTACAGCTCCACCATTTAATAAAAACACGTATCCGGTTTGCGATTTAGAATCGTCCGGATCAGTGTCAAAGCTTGCATCAGCGTAACCATTTACGACTAGCTCTTTGTCACCTCTATAAACGAGAAACATATCCTTAGTCCTTTTTAGGTATTTCAGGATGTTCTTGACCGCTGTCCAGTGATCCACTCCTGGATTACTTTGGTACCTCCCTGCTAAACTTATTGCCAAGCATACATCAGGTCTGGTACACAACATTGCATACATGATAGAGCCTATGGCTGAAGCATAGGGAACATCTTTCATTTTCTCTCTATCATCTACTGTGGTCGGGCATTGAGTCTGACTCAACTTCACACCTTGCAATACAGGCAAGAACCGTTTCTTTGCCTGATCCATTTTGAACTTTATCAAGGTATGTGCTTTGTGAAAGTCCAATTAAGTGTCTTGATCTATCTCTATAGATCTTGATGCCCAATATGTAAGCAGCTTCACCGAGGTCTTTCATTGAAAAACTTTTATCTCTTTATGCTATCCAGAAATTCTATATCATTTCCAATTAACAATATGTCATCTACATATAATATCAGAAATGCTATAGAGCTACCACTCACTTTCTTGTAAATACAGGCTTCTCCAAAAGTCTGTATAAAACCATATGCTTTGATCACACTATCAAAGCGTTTATTCCAACTCCGAGATGCTTGCACCAGTCCATAAATGGATCGCTGGAGCTTGCACACTTTGTTAGCACCTTTTGGATCGACAAAACCTTCCGGTTGCATCATATACAACTCTTCTTCCAGAAAACCATTCAGGAATGCAGTTTTTACATCCATTTGCCAAATTTCATAATCATAAAATGCGACAATTTCTAACATGATTCGGACAGACTTAAGCATCGCTATGGGTGAGAAAGTCTCATCGTAGTCAACTCCTTGAACTTGTCGAAAACCTTTTGCAACAAGTCGAGCTTTGTAGACAGTTATATTACCATCAGCGTCAGTCTTCTTCTTGAAGATCCATTTATTCTCAATGGCCTGCCGATCATTGGGCAAGTCAACGGAAGTCCATACTTTGTTCTCATACATGGATCATATCTCAGATTTCCTGGCTTCAAGCCATTTTGCGGAATCTGGGCTCATCATCGCTTCCTCATAGTTCGTAGGTTCGCCATGGTCAAGCAACATGACTTCCAGAATAGGATTACCGTACCACTTTGGTGCGGATCTTACTCTGGCAGACCTACGAGGTTCAGTAGAAACTTGATCTGAAGTTTCATGATCAATATCATTAGCTTCCTCACTAATTGGAATAGTTGTCATAGGACTTGGGTTTTCACCCGAAGGCTTGATCCGGGAGATCTGGCTGTGATATTCCCGACGGCGCCTCCAAGGAGGATAGCAACGCCCACAGGCACCGTCACCGTCGACCGTCCAGCACCGGCCAGGGCAGCCACTCCCATGCAACAGGCCGAGGGCGACCCTTGCCTCCATTGAACCGCGCACCCCCCACACAGCAAGTGCGCCACCGTTGTACAGTGCCACCACCAATCCTCCCCGGCGGCAGGCCTGAAGAGACTAGATCAGGTCCTGCACCCCACATCCGACCATGGCCGGAGCCTCTCTGCTCCAGCACCGCCTACCGCCACACGTAGCCGCCCTTCCACGCAGCCTCGGGACCCCTGCTGGCTGCACATCTCGCAGGAGACTGGATCCACGTGGCCCGAGCCCCTCGCATGCCAGGCCCCCTGAACGCCGGGGACCAAAACCGCCCCGCGAGATCCAGGACAGGAAGCACCGGCGCCGCCCCCTCTCGCCATTCTGCGCGCCGAGCCGCACACCGCGCACCTCGCGATGTGTGGACCCGAACCTCCGCCGTGCGCCGGCTACCTCCGCGCCTGCTCGCCGCGCACCGTCCATCGCCGCCGGCCCCGTCATGCCGCCCGCGCCAGCTCCGCACTTGACAACCCGTGATGTCGTGCGCCCGCGCCTCCGCGCTCCCATGCCAGATCCGCGCCCCGCACGCCCGCGCCTCCGCGCTCCCGCGCCTCCGTGTGCTGCCTCGTGATACGTCCATTTTGCATCATGCTTTTATATCAATATTTATTGCATTATGGGCTGTTATTACACATTATATCTCAATACTTATGGCTATTCTCTCTTATTTTACAAGGTTTACCATGAAGAGGGGGAATGCCGACAGCTGGAATTCTGGCTGGAAAAGGAGCAAACATTGGAAACCTATTCTGCACTGCTCCAAAAGTCCTGAAGCTCCACGAAACATGTTTTTGGATTTAATAAGAATTATTGAGCGGAAGAAGTACACTAGGGGCCCACACCCTGTCCAGGAGGGTGGGGGGCGCGCGCTCCCTACTGGGCGCACCCCTATCTCCTGGGCCCCCTGGTGGCCCCCCGGTGTCCATCTTCTGCTATATGAGGGCTTTTACCCTGGAAAAAATCGTGGGCAAGCTTATGGGACGAAACTCCGCATCCACGAGGCGGAACCTTGGCGGTCTAGGGCTCTGGCAGAGCTGTTCTGTCAGGGACACTTCCTTCTGGGAGGGGGAAATCATCACCAACGCCATCACCAACGATCCTCTCATCGGGAGGGGGTCAATCTCCATCAACATTTTCACCAACACCATCTCCTCTCAAAACCCTAGTTCATCTCTTGTATCCAATCTTGTATCAAAACCACAAATCGGTACCTGTGGGTTGCTAGTTGTGTTGATTACTCCTTGTAGTTGATGCTAATTGGTTTACTTGGTGGAAGATCATATGTTCAGATCCTTAATGCATATTATTACCCCTTTGATTATGAATATGAATATGCTTTGTGAGTAGTTACGTTTGTTCCTGAGGACATGGGTGAAGTCTTGCTATTAGTAGCCATGTGAATTTGGTATTCGTTCAATATTTTGATGAGATGTATGTTGTCTTTTCCTCTAGTGGTGTTATGTGAATGTTGACTACATGACACTTCACCATTATTTGGGCCTAGAGGAAGGCATTGGGAAGTAATAAGTAGATGATGGGTTGCTAGAGTGACAGAAGCTTAAACCCTAGTTTATGCGTTGCTTCGTTAGGGGCTGATTTGGATCCATATGTTTAATGTTGTGGTTAGGTTTACCTTAATATTTCTTTTGTAGTTGCGGACGCTTGCAATAGGGGTTAATCATAAGTGGGATGCTTGTCCAAGTAATGGCAGTACCCGAGAACCGGTCCACCCACATATCAAATTATCAAAGTACCGAACGCGAATCATATGAACGTGATGAAAACTAGCTTGACGATAATTCCCATGTGTCCTCGGGAGTTCCTTTCTCATTATAAGAAATTGTCCAGGCTTATCCTTTGCTACATAAAGGATTGAGCCACCTTGCTGCACTTTATTTACTTTATTTACTTGTTACTCGTTACAATTTATCTTATCACAAAACTATCTATCACCTACAATTTCAGTGCTTGCAGAGAAAACCTTACTGAAAACCGCTTATCATTTCCTTCTGCTCCTCGTTGGGTTCGACACTCTTACTTATCGAAAGGACTACGATAGATCCCCTACACTTGTGGGTCATCAAGACTCTTTTCTGGCGTCGTTGCCGGGGAGTGTAGCGCTTTTGGTGAGTGGAACTTGGTAACACTACAAAAAAAATACACTTCCATGATGATACGTGTTTGTCACAGTAGGTCGCGTTTTTTGTCGTGCATGTACATCCATGACAAATTCATGACAGAATCAAGATAGTCATACCTGTGCTGTCGTAGAAGTGTTCCATGACATTACCAAAATTATCATCACGGAAGTGTCCACTTCCATGACGATAAATCGTGCGTCACAGAAGTGCTTTCATCAAGGGTGACCAACACGTGACATCCACCGTAACGTAACGTCGTTAAGCTACCGGGTCGGGTTTTGGATCCGATAACCCGTTAACAGCCCCGACCAATGGGGATTTTCCACGTGTAAAATCATCATTGGCTAGAGGAAACATGTGTCGCCTCGTTGTTGGGACAGATGTCATCCACTCATTGGACAGAAGGCGCCTATGATACATCGACACATGGCACGGCCCAACAGAGGCCCATTCCTGTGAAAAGGCCGGCCCGTTTGACTTGGTCAAAAGGTGACGGGTCGGCCCATGGTAAGCCTGTTAACGACCTGTTCGCATATAGCCCATTTACATCCCGCTAACCCAAGGCCCGTTACGCCCTATCCGAATTAGGCCCAGTAGCGTCATCTGGGCCATCCAATATGATTTTAGGCCGTTTTCACTTCTGGCCCATGTATGGCCCATGACGTCTTTCGGCCCATATGAGGCCCTATGTAACTCTTGGCCTATTAACAGCCCGTGGTGAAACTGGCCCGCAATGAATAGTGTATCACTTTAGACCCATTAACGACCTGTGGTGAAACTGGCCCGTAATGAACAGTGTATCACTTTATACCCATTAAGGGTCCATTATTCAGTTGGGCCGTTTCCAGCCCATGTTATCTTTCAGCCTTCTCAGAGCCCATTTATTCTTGGGCTCATTTTGAGCATTCGTTTACTTACGGCCCGTTACTGTCATTTTCTGCTTGTGGGCCAAATTCAGCCCGTGGTTACAGTCGGCCCGTTTGTGGTCCGTTAATACATTGGTCCGTTTTCATAGCGTCATCAAATACAGCCTATTAACGATGGCCCGTTATGGTCGGCCCATGAACGGACGATTCCAACTCTAGCCCAGTTACGGCCATAATGCGACCTGTTATTGGCCCATGTTTGGCCAATCGATCATACGGCCCGTATAAGGCCCATTGATGATACAACCCGTAGAAGGCCCACTGTTTCTACGACCCATAGAAGGCCCAATGTTTCTACGGCCCATAGAAGGCCTACTGTTTCTACGGCCCATAGAAGGCCCACTATTTCTACGGCCTGTAGGAGGCCCAGTGTTACTACAGTAAATATTAGCCCATGGTTATTGTGTCCTAGTTTTAAAAAATAGGTTATTGCAGCCACTAGCAAACCGCGAAAAAAGAACTGAACTGACTACAAGCAAACAAATAAACAAGACAACAAGGAAATAAATAAGCAAGCAACTTATGCTAGGCTATCACGGCTATTACACATATTACATCCACTAGGCATCAAAGTTCACCACCAGTGCAAATATAGGGAACACAGGAGCATATAAACGCCGCAGCAAAACAAGTCCAGAACTGAAACCACTTCAGAAGAGTTCAAGAAACAATATCCTAGGTACCCATAATGCTGGCAAGATTCTTAGCAAGCTTATTAACTTTCTCTTGTTTGGCGCTTAAATCCTCCAGCGCTTGCTGTTGCACAAGAAAGTACGCATCTGAATTCTGTAGGGACTTCCTCGGTCCTTCGGCTTCTTGTCGCAGCACAGCTGACTGATGCCTTTCAGCTTGTAGCTGAGACTGAAGAAGCCGAAGTGATTCAGGCAGCGAGTTCGAAGAGCTTGTGCCAGCAGTACTAGCCAGTAACTTGAACACTACATCAACCCAGGACTGTGGGATTTTCTCACTGTCTACAAGATTGTTTTTATCACCTTTCTTGGAGACCAACAGGGTTGTCTCACTATCTTGAACCATATCTGCATTACTTTCTCTACCATTGCATAGTGGGGTGCTCTTCTCCAATATTCTGTTTGCATACTACAAGAGAAACAAGTAGACACATCACATGTTTAGCTTGTAGTATACCAAACTCATTTTGGTAAACCGGTTCAGTAGTAAGGTGGACAGGATAACAACATGAAACAAACATATATCTATGTACTATGGTCACTGTATTGTCCATATCATTCTAGTTTATGTTCCCTAATCAAGATAGAGACACAGTTCAACTCATATATGTTTAAGACACAGCGGCATAGACATAATATAAGTGTGAGAAACTACACAACATTGGCAGCACTTGTAATGTGCATCACATGAGAACATAACTGTTTATACAACTTAAACTGAAATCAACATAGAGCAAGAAGTTAGAACAGCAATCCAGTTAAATAAATAGGTTTAAAACATACCTGTTGCGCCATTGGAGTTTCAATTGGATCCTTCAAATTCAAAAGTAGTTGGTATGAGTAAATACAGTGATGCAACAACAAAGGAGTATGGACCATAGCTACGGAATCTGACATGAGAACAGTTGCTCTTCTGCTTTAAATGTGGAGTTTGGGTTAGCTGTGGTGGTCTTCATGCTTTGGGCACAGCAGTAGCTTTACAAACTGCTCGTGTGGGGGTACTCTGTGGTGGACATGGTGCTTTGTCAACTATAAGTGGGTTACTATCTGATGGGGTTGTGGTTAGATGGGTTGTAGCTGGTTCTCTGCCCAACGGTGTAAGTGTGCAATCTGGAAGAGTCTCGATTATGTGTGGTGGGGCTAGTTTGTGGGCCAGTACAACCATGGTTCTATCTCCATCGACGGGTAGCACTGTCTTTTGTGAAGAACGGGTTTTTGCTCCCTTAGATACTGCCATCACCCCCTCCAATTCAAATGGTTGATAAACAAGAAAAGAAATTGAACATACAGACATTGTATGATAGACATATGTGGTAATTCACATATATGTTGTCTAACCAAACAGGATAGCATGACACAATTTCACATATATGATGCCTAACTAAACATGATAGCATGACACAGTTTCAGATATATGATGGATAACTTAATAGGATATAATGGCATAATTCAACATATGATGAGTACCTAAACAGGATGACATGACAAAACTATATGATGTCTTTCTAAAATAGGTTGGGATGAAATAATTCACATACATGTTGTCTAAGTATACAGGATGGCATGATATAATTGACATAATTGATTCATATACTAAGCAGCTGGCACTCGCATGTATGATCTCTAAACTAAGCAGATAGAATTCAATATTGTGCATATGATGTCTAAACTAAGCAATGCAAGACACCATATGCATCATATGAGAAATATAAACATTGCAACTTAGAGCATACACCTCAGGTGGGATATAGGACTGGTCATCTGCCTCTGAATCCTCCTCTGAGGAGCTCCCTATAACCATCGAGATATATGTTTCAACAGGTACCATTGCCTGCTCTGAGGACCTTGTTTTCACTCCAGATTTTTCCATAACCGGCTCAAATGGCTGATACACATGAAGAGTAGTTCAATATACAAAGATTGTCGACAAATGGAATGCGTAATGAAAAAAAAGATGGCATGAGATAATTCACATATATGATGCATGGCTCCATGGCGGTGCATAATTCACATATATGATAATTGGCTGAAAAACATGGCATTGCATAATTCACATATCTGATATAGAAAGCAAACAGGAGGCATTCACACAAAGCATGTCTAATCTAAGCAGATGGCATGGCAATGCAAGACACCATATGCATGATATGAGCAATATAACCCAGCCAAGTTAGAGCATGCACCTCGGGGGGGGGGGGATACGACTGGTCATCTCTCTCTGAATCCTCCTCTGAGGAGCTATCTGTAACCAGCAAGAAATCTGCATCGACAGGTAGCACTGACTGCTTAGAAGACCTTGTTTTCACTCCAGATTTTCCCATGACCGACTCAAATGGCTGATGCACAGGAAGAGTAGATGAATGTATAAACATTTTTGACAAATGGAATACATTATGGAAAAAAATATGGCACGATACAATTCACATATACGATGACTGGCTAAACAGGATGGCATTCCATGATTCACGTATATGATGCCTGGCTAAATAAGATGGCATTGCATAATTCCCATATACTCCCTCCGTTCCTAAATATTTGTCTTTTTAGAGATTCAAATGGACTACCACATACGGATGTATATAGACATATTTTAGAGTGTAGATTCACTCATTTTGATCCGTATGTAGTCACTTGTTGAAATCTCTAAAAAGACAAATATTTAGGAATGGTGGGAGTATGATATAGAAACCAAACATGTGGCATTCACACAAAGCAAATCTAAACTAAGCTGATGGCATATAAGATGTATAATGTAAGCAATGCAAGGCGTCATATGCATGATATGGCCAACATCAGCATGCCAGGTTAGACCAAACACCTCAGGTGGTAAACATGCATGGTCGGCTCCTTTTGAATCTCCATCTGAACAGTTATCTTCCTCTGGAATACAATCTGGAAATGCAAGAGAGGGGGGGGGGGCACTTCGCCCACCATGGAGCAGCGTCTGCATGACATTATATTCGCACGTAACGGTCTTCTCTTTTTCTCTACATGTTCAGTACGATTGTGTACAATATCTGACATGCATAATAAAAAAATAGTTAGATTTTGTAAGGCCTAAGGGGTGCATGCAAAAATCAAGACTGATGGTAGCAAACGAGTGGATGGATCCAAAACTAATGATAGCAGGTAGATTATAGCTTCAGTTTAAAAAGATAGACAATGGATCATCTATTGTTTGTTGCCCACCCAACATGAACCACATAGAAGACCCCAGATGAACCAGATAGTAGACAAATACTATTCATTGCTGGCTCGATATGAGACCCATGGGCAATTCAAAACTCAAGATTGAACGATAAAGTAGCAGGTAATAATAACCGATGTATAACGTAAGCAAACACGAAAGACTGCGACCTCTCTTCCAGAACTGTGTAGTCCTCAGGTTCATATGCTCAGTCGATGATGGTAATGCAGTTGGCGTGGCTGCCGGCAACGGGGAAGATGATCTAAGGCGGCGAAAGAAAGTCTGCAGGGGGGATCTCTACTGCAGTGAACGCTTCTGTCGATGGTGGACCTCAGGTGGGGTGGATGACGGCACGGCAGGAGCAGGAAATAACACACAGAGTTTTCTTTGACACCAATTTAAAAATGAAGTAAATCTGTAAGGGCTCCTTAGAATTGGAGGATTCTATAAACGCAGGGACATGAAAAACACAGGAATAGGATAGGAATGCACGTGCAAAACAGAGCATTTGGAAACATAGGATTTCAGTCAACCTGGGTGTTTGGCTCACATGAATTGGAAGAACAGAGGAATGGAGAAACAAAGTGATGCACGAGTGTACAAACTCTTTGGCATAGCCTTGTGGACCTCATCATCATTGGGTTGGATGTGGAGGATGGTGATGATGCTGGTGTGACTGTCGGAGGCGGGGAAGATGATCCGAGGCCTATGGAAACGGCGCCGAGGGTACTGCTTCGCTGTGATGGACGGTCCCGTCGTTGGAGCAGCTCCGCTAAGGTGTACGACGACGAGGCTGAAGCATGACAAGACAGACAACTTTAATCTGAAGTGGGACCCTAATATCATCTGCAATAGATGATGTAAAATACATCACCAAAAAGTGCTAGATGTAAAACGCATTAGCCGCGCCACGACCGCTCCAATAGATGCTGTAAGTACTGTTCACTTTGAACTTGACTGAAGAAAATGAACTTCACAGTCGAAACTGAATTTTACTGTCGAAACTGATTGAACTAGTAACAGAGCATTGCAATAGATGTTTAGGGCGTTCGAGCACTAGTAGCAGAGAAGCAGTGATCTAAATCAGCAGACGCTCGAGCAGGGAACGCACTAGCAGAGAGCAAGTCGTGCAGTAGCACCACGAGCGAGTGCTAAAGCAGCAACTCCTGTAGCTGCCGGAGGTCGTGCAGCAGCAGCAGCAGCGCAAGCGAGAGCAAGAGCAGAGCAGCAGCACGAACGAAGGCAGGAGCAGTGCAGCAGCGTGACCGACAACAAGAACAGAGCCGCAGCAGGAGCGAGAAGCAGCTGTAGCTAGTGCCATTGTGGAAGTCGCCGCTGAGGAAGCAACGACATGGGGGAGAGACGCCATGGATGATGTGGCCAGCGATGGCGCCGTCGATGGAGACGCCATGTCTGCTCGGTATCGAGCACCGGCAGCCCCGTGAGATCGAATAAAAGATAAAATGCAGCGGTGAGTGCAGAACCTCCTTGGTGGCGTCGAGTTGGCCTCGGCTTCATCGGAGGAATTGGTGAGGGTGCCGCGGTTCCGGTGGGGCAGGTCAAGACGTCGCTGTGGGGATTGAGGTAGCGCGATAGACGAGGCAAACGTCGGGGCAGCTCCTTGGAGGTGGAGGACGGGGCGGCTGATCCGGCGGGACAATGACATCGACAACGGATCCTCATCTGGTGCGGTGGATGAGGGACGGTGAGCTATTGCGGTGGACGATGTAGTCGGGGAAGAGTCTCCGGCTGGGTGGCGATCGGGAGGCCGAAGGAGGAGCGTGGGGTTTCGCGGGTTTTGGCGTCGTCGGTGTATGAATGGGGGGGCGAAGGGGGAGGGGGGGAGCCAAGCTTAGGGACTCGCTTGTCCGAAATGTAGGGTAAGTTACCAGCGTACCCCCACCCGGTTTTGACACCGCAACGTGGAGCTTCATTTCCGGCTGAGGGGTAGAAGGGGGATTTCGCGTGTCTGGGTTGCGGGACAGATTTCAGATGAGGAGGGAGTTCTTGCGCGCATCCAAATTTCGGGATAACAAGGCGCGACGTGGGTTGAAGAAGCGGGAGTTTCAAAGCAGGTGAGACAAAAGATACTCGAGCTTGAAAATTTCGGGATAACAAGGTGCGGATTCCTTGTTCGGCAGAAGAAACTTAACGTGTAAAAAAATCATACAAGACACAAGAGAGTCATGTCCCCTTTTACTATATTGCTATAGATGCCATTGAAAAAACTACAAGAAAAATGTAAAAAAAATCGGGAGAACAAGATTACCCTGCACAGTACCAAATCGATTCGCACTTCCCTCAACAACAACAAAAAACAAATCAATTCCCACTAAAGAAAGAGTAATGTCCCTTTTTATATGATTACAGATGCCATGATCTCGAATTTCAATTTTTGAATCCACATTATGTTGAATTCGAATATATCATTAGGTGACCTTGCGGTTTATAATTGATGTAGTTGTACATTTTGATCTTCCATCATATATGAACATTTTACTCCACCATGTGGACATATATATTGTTGTCTACCATATGGACTAAATTTGAATCAATTTTCCTTATTTGAATATGATTGTTGTCAAGTTATACAATAATTTTAATATTATCTTGATAACAAAAAGACATGCATATAGTAGTAATCATATTTCACTATGAACTACATGTACCATACGCTCTCCAATTCCAATATCTGTATCCATTTTATGTTGAATTGAAATCATAGTACATTATTGGTCTAGGTAGCGAGATGTTCGGGATAATCTAAACCCTGTTTTCATACGTATAATTTTTGGCTAAATTGGGACAAGTTTTGGTATAAGCCTCTTGCAAAACCGGAGATTCTCTCAACAAGCCTCGTGGTTCCGAGAGGGAACGTGTCACATTTGTGTGCGAAACGATATACGCTGCCTCCCCCCTGATTTTATTTACAGAGGCAACATAGAACTATATGAGTGCCCTGTTAAATTTTGGAATTATTTCGGCTTCATTTGGCCTTTTTATACATTAATTGAGTCTCTGGACTTTTAGTGTGCATAATCTAAATATGAATTGCATGCACATGCTCCGGTGCACCAAAATGGGTTGAAAAATCACATGTGTGTCCTTGGTTGAATTTCTAGGTCCCATGGAAGAAATGAGAATGAAATTCAAACATCTGGGCATCATGACTCTGCCGAGAACATCGAGAAACTTAGATTTTAAATTCATGTAAATCCAAAACTCGGCTGGAAATCATGAAACTTGGCATGGTGTCATGTCATGGCACTAACATGTTGTGGTAAAAAATTGGGCCAATTTGGAAGCTCGTGGTTCTAAGAGGGAACGTGCCACCTTTGAGTGTGAAACGATATACGCTGCCCCCCGCCCTTGAGTTTCTTAACAAAGGCAACATAGAACTACATTAGTGCCATGTTAAATTTTGGAATTATTCCGGGTTCGTTTGTCGTTTTTAAACATTAATTGAGTTTCTGGTCATTTAATGTGCATAAGTCAAATTTGAACTACAAGCACATGCTCTCGTGCACCAAAGTTGGTTGAAAAATCACATTTGTGTCCTCGGGTGAATTTCTAGGTCCCATGCAAGAAATGAGAATAAAATTAAAACATTTGGGTATCGTGTCTCGGTTGAGAACATTGAGAAACTTGGTTTTAAAATTCTTGTAAATCCAAAACATGTCTGAAAATCATGAAACTTGGCATGGATGTCATGTCATGGTACTACCATGTTGTGGTAAAAAAATGGCCGAATAGGAACAAATTTTGGTATAAGCTTCTTGCAAACCGAAGCTTCTCTCAAGAAGGCTCGTGGTTCTGAGATGGAATGTGTCACCTTTGAGTGCGAAATGATATACGTTGTCCCCCTTGAGTTTATTTACAAAGGCAACATAGAACTACATGAGTGCCCTGTTAAACTTTGGAATTATTCCGGCTTCGTTTGGCCTTATTTACACATTAATTGAGTTTTTGGTCATTTAATGTGCATAATTCAAATTTGAACTACAAGAACGTGCTCCCGTGCACCAAAGTTGGTTGAAAAATCACATTTGTGTCCTCGGGTGAATTTCTACTCCCATGCAAAAAATGAGAATAAGATTCAAACATCTGGGCATCGTGGCTCGGTCAAGAACATTGAGAAACTTGGTTTTAAAATCATGAAACTTGGCATGGTGTCATGTCATGGTAGTACCATGCCATGGTAAAAAAAATTGGACGAATAGGAACAAATTTTGGTATAAGCTTCTTGCAAATCGGAGCTTCTCTCAAGAAGGCTCGTGGTTCTGGGAGGGAACGTGTCACCTTTGTGTGCATAATTCAAATTTGAAATACAAGCACATGTTCCAGTGGACCAAAGTTGGTTGAAAAATCACGTGTGTGTCCTCGGGTAAATTTCTAGGTTCCATGCAAGAAATGGGAATGAAATTCAAAATTCTGGGCGTCGTGGCTGGGTTGTAAACATTGAGAAACTTAGTTTTTTAATTCCTGTAAATCCAAAACACGCATGAAAATAATGAAACTTGGCTTGGTGCCATGACATGGCACCAACATGCTGTGGTAAATTTACAGTCCGATTTGCGAAGGCGCACACATTAACAATCAACAAAGTCATTTTGGAACAAGTGATGTCATGTTACAATCGGAAACACAAGTATTATTGAAACCGTGGGTGTTCTACTTACTAGTACCATTTACGTGCTGACACGCGTCCCCATTTTTTATTAGCTAGGAGGTGCCGTGCAGGGTAGCCATTTGAGTATGAGAGGCGTGCGATCAGACCCCTGCGCGTGCTTATCGGGAGGAGAGCCCTTTGACCTCCATCTGCCGTCCACCTCTCTCCCAAGGTCTCCATTAATGGTGCCCGAGCCTCTGTTTAATGGCATGGCTATGTCTCACTCGACTGAGATTTAAGAGAGAAAAAAGAAAATCTGAAAGCACGATCTTGATGTAAGATCCTACGGACCTATATAGCATCTACTACGACTTATAGCAAGACTGATGAATATATAAGGACGTTTTTTTTGATCAAATAAGGGCTTTCCCCTTCCGATTTTCATTACTGAAAACCACCACAATTCACAAGAAGTTCAACACAACTCCAGCCTAACACAGAGGACTAAAAGCTACTCCCTCCGTCCCATAATATAAGACACTTTTTGACACTAGTATAGTGTCAAAAAATGTCTTACATTATGAGACGGAGGGAGTACCAGATTGAAATTGCAACATCCCAAGAGGCCAACAGAGGCCAAACATCCGTGCTAGAACCCAACATTTCACAACCGACGACACAATCCACATCCTAAACCGATTATTACATCAATAGAAACCAGGAAACTGAAGGAAGCCTAGCAGCAACTAGAAGAACAACAACGCCAGGGTCGCCACAGCAAGAGTTTTCTTCATTCCAGCCTCGCAACATTGATCTTCCACAGAAAGATAAGGACGATTAATTGTCTTACATAATTAGAAAGATAATTAAAAAAGCCACATGCGCTACGCACGAAATACACAAGGGCAAAAGAAGAAGGAAGACAAGGATCTGGCTCGCTGATCTCTACTTTCTTGATGCATTGCTGCAGGCCGCGGGAACTAGTCTCCGCGGCGAGCGGCGATGAGCTCTTTCGTGTCCTCTAGATGCTGCTTGAGAACATCCACAGATTCCTCCACCAGCCTTTGGCGCTCGTTGCGGAGCATGTCATTCTCGTCCATAAGTTTCTTGACGATGACGGTGGTCCTCTTCAACAAGGCACTGGTCTCCTCCTGCTGGTCTGCACTTCGGACGATCTTCTCCCTCAGCAGGTCGCACTCGGCCCGGAGCCTCTTATTGCCCTCCCTTAGTTGTCGGATGACGCCGGTAGCCTGTTCAAACGAGGCTTTCACGTCGTCCTACAACCTCGCCAAGCCGGAGATCTGATCCATCTAGCTATGGACGATCGCATGCATGCGCCTGTAACAGTCGTCGCCTGCCCGCGAGAAATTTTCCCAGGCCGCCGCGGCGCGGCGGGACATCTCTGCTGCATTCGTGGTGCGGCGGGACATCTCTGCTGCTTCCGCGGCGCGGCCGGATCAGTCTGCTGCATCGATGGCGCGCCAGGACCTCCATGCTGCTTCAGCAGCGCGGCGGGACCTCTGTGCTGCTACTTCCGTGCGGCGGGACATGTCGGCTGCTCTCGCAGCGAGGCGGGACATCTCTCATGCTTCCGCTTCCATGCTCGCCTCTCCCTGGTGGCAATCTCTCGACCCAGAACTCACGTTGGCCATGGCAGACGCAAGGGAAGGATGCTGAATGACTTGTTTGTTTTTGTGGATGAGGAGTTGAGGAGGAATGTGCAGTCATCTTGGCATACTAGTATTTATAACCGAGTACTAATACGCTCCTAAGTGGGAAAACGTTTAGGTTGTGATCGGTGTGAACAGGTTTGGAATTCAATATAGCGTGGTACTAATACGCTCCTAAGTGGGAAACCGTTTAGGTTGTGATCGGTGTGAACAGGTCTGCAATTCAATATAGCATGGAGTAATTTGGAATGTGACGAGACACAAGCTCAAAATTTATTGACGATTCTAGTTTCGAAGTGCGGCACTATTCCTGGATGGAGTACTTCTTTTTCTAGTCCCTCCTTTCCGGTTTTATAGGGCTTATCTCAAAATTTTAGATTTTCCATTTTATAAGGCTCAATTTGGTTGTTCCCCAACACATGTTCAGATTCCAAGGTGCATTAAATCATTGCATGCAAGTTAAGAGAAAATTGACCAATGCATGTACTTTATGCATGCATGCATTGCAATTAATGCATTGATAAACATAATTTTTTGAGAAAAACAAGAGCATTAATTAGGTGCTTTTGCAAACTACAAAAAATATTCCACCACTCACCATAAACCGGAAAGGAGGGAGTACTACTGTGTACGTGCAATAACTGGCACCGTTGTATACATATCTTACGGTTAATGGGGCGTTCGACAGGAATAGCCGCATGGCGAGGTCTAGGCTAGTCCTTTTTTCAGACGCATTAATCCTATCTCTCGGGACTTCTTGCACACACCATCGTGCCACCCACAAAAACTTGTACTCTGAGTTTAGTAGTACGTTATACAGGAAGAGAAGAGGTGCATGCACGCACTCGTCCTCTCACACACGCGTCTGTTTTTTCTCGAAAAGGAGGATGATGACCCCCGGCCTCTGCATCTGGGAGTCACACACGCATCTGTAGCTACGAATTGTAGTGTTCTCAACCATCCGATTGGCTCTATCATGGATTTACCTATATACTACAACATGTCTAGATACATCTATATTTTGACAAATGGAAGTCATGTATTGTGGAACGGAGGGAGTGCTTGTCATCAAAATGGATAAAAAGGGACGTATCTAGAACTAAAATACGTCTACATACATCTCCTTTTATCCATTTTGATGACAAGTAGTACTTCTTACCCAAAGGAACTTTATATCCAACAGACACAAAATATCCATTTGACTATTGGAAATTATTGATCTGATGTCGAAGTAATTACTGCATCGCCACCAAAACCCACCATTTCTTAAGCTAAAGTAGACCAAGGTAATCCCTATATTAGCATATTACTAAGATAAACAGAAGGCACTGTCGAAACATTTAGGACGTGAGCTTGTCAATCTGAATGTGGAGGGACACAAGCTTAGCCCCGACCAGCAGCTTGGGCGGAACTGTCAAGAAGGTCAGCTCCTGCACATCGACGTCGCCGAGATCCTTGCTGCTTGTCACTTCCATTTCCACCTTGACGGCGTCGGTCGTGCCTTTGGGCTCCCCCGGCGGGCCGTTCACCCACAGCTTGGACAAGTAGTGCGGCAGTGGGGACACCCCCGCTCTGATGCAGACGACCGACACGGTGATAGGCGCGCCGATGTCGAGCATGCCGCCGACCAAGAAAAATGCGCGGCGGTCCTCCTCCGCGAATAGCAAGAGCCGTGGCTCCGACAATAGCACTTGCAGCTGGAGCACCTTGCCATACTGGATCCTGTGCACGGGCATGGGATGCGCGGTGCTGATGTGGTGGTAGAGCGCCGACGGCGGGCCTTCGTAGCCGTAGACAGGCACGAGGCATTTGCAGGGCGCGAGCGTACACCCGCTCTGGTGATCGGCGAGCTTGTGGTAAGTGATGTAGAGCCCACAGCCTTCGTGCGGGCACTCCACCCTCAGTGACGAAACGACAGCTTCCACCGCCGTGTTCCACACATCGAAGCCACCACCGCGCTCGCACTTCTAGCACTGCTGCTGGTTCCCGGGGCGCTCGACGCGGCAGTCCACACAGGCCAGGTGCCCTCCCTTGCACTACAGAAATCAATCGAACAACACATCAATCAAGAAACCTGCACCTTGCTCAATCAGCCAAATGGACGAGGTGTATTCAAACCTCATACACTAGAGGCGTCAAGGGGCGGAGGCACAAGGGGCAGTGGAGCACGGTGAGGTCCATCAAGACCTTAGTGAGCTCCCTCGTCGGTTCCTGCTCCGTCTGCATGATCTCGCCCTCCTCGTGCACAACCATCTCTCACTTGGGCCGGGGCATTGCAAAGCTTTACCGTCACATATTTTATACTCTGCGCATAACTGTCCTCCCGCATACCAAGGAAGGCAGTAGTTTGAGTTTTCTGGACAAATTTGCCCCTGCGCATGACTAAGCTGCATAAATATCAACAGTAAATGCGCATGCAATGGTTGGCTGGTCCTCCTTCCTTTTTGCTTGAGTTGGCTTCCCCAGGCAATCAAGCCGCATTCGGCACTGCACGCGTTTGCCTGTAGCCATTTTCTGCTTTGGAAACTTGCGCGATTAATGTTGGCAGAACTAATCGAGCGGGGGCACAGATGGAAACCAACGCGGACGCACAGACTAATCTGAGAAAAATAAGAAAAAGTTATACACAAAGTAAAATGAATAGGAGGGAGTACTACTTCAAGGTGCATTAAATCAACACATGCAAGTATCAAAAGGAGAGTCACGGCATGCGTGCATGCGTTGTAATTAATGCATCGGTAACCCTAAATTATTGAAATATATCGAGTGCAGTGCTTTGATGTGTCGCGTCAACTCGTACATCAATGAGAAGTTTGATTATCCTCTCCCTCACGGACTTAACTGCACCCGCCTTTGGCTGTATGATAGGTTGGCCACACACCTGTCGGGCCCACCTGCCATACACGCAAAGATAGGAGCGTCCCTCCCTCGCCCATGAGCGTGGTGGCTGGCAAGACTAGGAGAAGCTTTCGCTACACGCTCTCCCTCCCGCACGCGGTGGACATGCAGCAGTTCAATCGGTGTCAGATGGCCAGAAGCATACTGTAGTACTCCTCCAGTGCAGTAGTACACCATCATTGTTCGATTTCCCGAAGAGGCGAAGAGCCAAGCGCAGCCCGGACGCTCGTGTGGCAGTTCATGTGTAGAGTAGTCTAGATAGCGTGTACCGTGCCTGTAAGCTTAAAATCGTTGGGGTCAGCTCCATGCTATGTGGCCGTCTCGAAGTTTTAAAAAAGAATTAAAATAGTCTTCTGGCCCTACCTATCACCCTGGTGATTGTAGTTTGCACGCTCATCTGGTCAAGATAGGAATATATATTTTAATTTGTTTTTTTTTCAAAAAGGGGGGACTCCCCGGCCTCTGCATCAGAACGATGCATATGACCACATATTTTTTAATTTGCGGTGGGTAAATGTTAGAGGTTGCAGCAAATATATTGTACATTGCGGGTCTTTCAGCCAAGTTTAGAGGCAAGCATGTGGGGCCAGTGCTATTATGTGTCGCGTCAACTCGTAGAATGAGGAGAAGCTTGATTTTACTACACGCCTTCTCCCTCGCCCATGCAAACGAGGACAGGCTTTTGCTTAGTAGTACTTCTACAACAAGCTATCCGTCCCGCTCACGGTGGACGGACATGCAGCAGTGGATTCGACACTGTAGAAGCAGTAGTAGTAACATCATTGTTCGTCTTCTCGAAGAGGCGAAGAGCCAAGTGCAAACCGAACGTTGCAGTTGCGAACATTGGAGCACGCATATAGCCAGGCTCTTGCATGAGGCAAAATTGCTATGTGAGCCCACTATTGTACTAGTACGTACAACTACTTGCTAGTATAGCCCTGTAAACCAGAAATGATTATTTGCCCTTCTAGAGATTTCAAGAAGTGACTAGACTACACCGACACGGAGTACATATGGAGCAAAATGAGTGAATCTGCACCGTAAATAAATACGTACTAGTTCTATCGTTTTCCTCTCCGAGGTGCACAATATTGAGTATACTGACTAGTCTCTTTTTGACACGCATTTACAGTTTTTTACACAGTACAGACGCAAGCGCTCATATACACGTGCATACACTCACCCCTATGAACGCACACACGCACGACACTATCATCTTGAAATTTATGAAGTCACCATAGGCACCTTGTCGTCGACGGGTCCATAGGTTCTTGAATACCAAGGAGGAAGAGGGTAGCGGTTCCTGAGACGTTGAACGGTCAATGATGCATCCTCAATTACATGCAGAGGGAATTAATTGGAGAAGTAGACTAGAGCCAGCACGATGTGAATGCAACAGAGTTTGGACTCTCATATAATAAAGGCGCCCCACCACTCCAATCCATCTACTCCCAAGTCTCAGCGCAACACTTCTCACTCCAATCCAAGACCAAGTGACCAAAAGCCACAAGCACCTATGGAGGCGATGGACGCGAGCGGCAGTCGGCTGTGCCAAATCATCCAAGGTGCCGACCTGCGGCCCTGCACCATGCAGCGTTTCTAGACGGTGCTGGCGACCACATGCATCGTAGCCCTCGCCGACGCCGGCTTCACCTCTTGCATGGACGACATGATGGTCAACTCCATCCGCAAGTTCACCGCCTTCAAGAAGCGCGCGGACGACCTTGCCGTACTGCTCCAGCCCGCGCGCCCAGGCTCCTCATTGCCTGCCACCCTCATCGGCCTACATGGTGATGAACTCTTTCAAGCCCTGGTGGCCCTGCAGGTGCCGGAGGTCGCGACGAAGAATGTGCACCTCGAGGTCGCGCTCGCCGCGCAGCGCCTCGCCATGCAAGAAACCATCGACCTGCACATCCACGTCTACGAGGAAATCGTCTACATACGCCACTACAAGGCAAGCGAGGACAGAAAGACGTTCGCCTTCTTCCAGCGGCTGGAATCTTTGGATGCCATTGTTCAGAAGCACATCGACCTGGCCATGAAAGCCGCTGCTACTTAGGCGCCGTTTGGTGGGCCGGCACCCTGAGTCGAGGAGGTGGAGATCGTCTATAGATGCATATCTTCTTCTTGCCACCTATAACCAGCACTGCATCGCCTCGTGGCCTTAATGTTTTATTAGTATAGCACTCCCTCCGTTCCCAAAATATAAGTCTTTCTAAAGATTCCAGCAAGTGACTACTACATACGGAGCAAAATGAGTGAATCTACACTCTAAACTATGTCTTCATACATCTGTATGTTGTATTCCATTTGAACTAGTATCTAAAAAGGCTTATTTTTATGAACGGAGGGAATATATGGCATTTTTTATTCTAGTCGTAATATTTTCACTGTGAGGTGGGGCCGCAGTTGAGCAAACCCACCCCACCCACCGGGCGTCGGCCGAGTTTAGAATTAGAAGAGAGAAACGAGGAAGGAGAGCCAGCTGTAGAACGGACGCTGTTGTCAGATGGGACTCGTGTTTATAGAATAGGAGTACTGAGCACTCGTGCCTCTTTTTTTTAGGGAAAACTTAGTCGTATGTCTAGTACAACTAGTTGGGTGCGTGCGACCTATAGCTGTCAACACTTTAGGTCTCCTTTTCGAACCGCGGCTATGCTTCATAGTACATATTTTTTCACGCATTTATCCTCCTATATGTACTCCTAGGCTATTTCCACGTGCTCCCATTCGCCGACATGTGGGACATAGAGCATCTGGGTCGTAGTGCATGCACGACTCGGAGCATATGCCGGGGTACTTTACATTTCAGACCTCATGAATTACATGCAAACCCCCCGCAGAAGAATAAATAAATCAATGAATTACTACATGAAACCGGATTATTTTCGTGGAAACCGGAGCACGTTCATTAAATTTTGGACATAACACGTTTATAAAAAATGACCAGACCTAAACAAGTCTAAGGGCCTCTTTGATTTTACCCGAAAAAGGGCCTCTTTGATTCGTAGGATACTGAAAACACAGGAATGGGGAAAGTATGATGGCGATGAACCGAGACGAGGAGAACTCTAACTCAGTTAGAGGTTAGAGTTAGATTCTAACCCTGAACTAACTCTAAACCAAAGAGGTGTATGGATGGCAGGGTTAGATTGACAATAAATGCTCTATCTCAATCATTTGACTACTTTGGACCCTATTTTTAGTCAGACTAAAATAAGTCCCTTGGATCCAAGCACCCTCTTGGTGTGGCCGGCTCTTCTGTGGCCTCCTCCACTCACAATTGACATAAACGAACCATCTATACAAATCAAACATGCAAAACATGATAATTTTTCCTTTGTCCATACAAATGAGATATCCCACTTGAACATACAAGTCGTCAATCAAGCTTCACAAAATAAAAAAAACTTCATGAAACAAAGAATGAGCTAACTCATCACGTAAGTCATTCATGATAGGGAGGGAGCTAGGAGCCCCTCACGCACCGAGGGAGGAGCTCGCCATCGTCGCTCTAGAGGAAGGCTTTGTAGAGCCCAAGCCCCGGGAACCCCTCCGACGCCGGCCCTTGTGAGTTGAGGCTGACACCGGCATGGGTAGCACGGCCGCTTGCCGCCGACTGGGAACTTAATCTTTGGGCCTCTAGAAATAATGCAAGCCTGTAACTAAAATACCTAGAAAGGTGAACTGAATCTTTGGGCCTCTAGAAATAATGCAAGCCTAAAACTGAAATACCTAGAAAGGTGAACTGAATCTTTGGGCCTCTAGAAATAATGCAAGCCTGAAACTTAAATACCTAGAAAGGGGAACTGAATCTTTGGGCCTCTAGAAATAATGCAAGCCTGAAACTGAAATACCTAGAAAGGTGAACTGAATCTTTGGGCCTCTAGAAATAATGCAAGCCTGAAACTAAAATACCTAGAAAGGTGAACTGAATCTTTGGGCCTCTAGAAATAATGCAAGCCTAAAACTCAAATACCTAGAAAGGTGAACTGAATCTTTGGGCCTCTAGAAGCAATGCAAGCCTGAAATTGAAATACCTAGAAAGGTGAACTGAATCTTTGGGCCTCTACAAATAATGCAAGCCTGAAGTTGAAATACCTAGAAAGGTGACCTGAATCTTTGGGCCTCTAGAAAGATTTATTACCTCCTTAAGCAGCATCAAACAATTCCATGCGTGCACCGCAAATCTATAGCAAGTTTGATCAGGATCTACTTTTCCAAATCAGAATTAGCGCTAGAGCAAGAAAGATCAATGATATGGCCGTGAGGCAGAGAAAGAACGAACAAACTCACCCCTCTCGTGACCTCCCTGGTAGATGCGCCGCTGCCGTGCACAACAGAGGGAGAAAAACGACTGGTGAAGGGGGAGCGGGGCGACCTTCGAAGGTCGGAGGGAGAGGGCGGCCGGAGTAGGGCGGCGGAGGCCGGAAGGAGAGGGTGGCCGAAGGAGAGAGAGGGCGAGCGGCGCTTGGGCGGGCAGCCCTATGGGGAACAGAGAGGAGTCGTGTGAGAGGGGGGGGGGAGCGATTTGGTGCGGGCAGGTGAGATTTTTTTAGGGGAGCGATCTGGTACGGGCAGGTGAGATTTTTTTAGTTCTCTTTTAGTGGGCCCGAGGATAACTAACCCAATTAGAACCTCTCCACTGGGCTAGTTTCTTTAGCTGGATTAGAGCAAACTAGATCAAACTAACCCCTCTTGTTTCGATAATTTGAGGCTATTTCAACCCAAACTAGCTCTAACTCAGGGATCCAAACAAAGAGGAGTGTTACTGTACATGCTACAGTGTGGACCGTAGCACATTGTTTTTTATGGCCATATCACCACATTGTTTTCTACTGCTGGTTCACTGGGCTACTGTGGTTCGCACGACTGGTTCACTGGGCTGCCGTGGTTCGCACTCCTCCGACTTGAGTAGTACTCCCTCCGTTCCTAAATATAAGTCTTCGTAGATATTTCACTGTGGACCACATATGGATGTATATAGATGCATTTTATGTGTAGATTCACTCTTTTTTTTTCGTATGTGGTCCATAGTGAAATCTCTCCAAAGACTTATATTTAGGAACAGAGGGAGTAGTATAGTACTAGTATATACCGCATCATTCTTTGCACCTTCTTACTACTCCGACATGTGGGAGAGCCAGCATCTGGGTCGACGTGTCATGCACCAGATTAGAGCACGGAACGGAAGGGGGGCATCACCCCGGTCGAAGCGCCAGTAATTCATGACTATAGTGAGTGGTCATATCACAAGTCTTTCCAGCAGTAACGCGCCGTCAAATCGCACAACCCCACTCGCTCACGCTCCTCGCCTCTCTATCAAACCGCCTACCCGAAAACTGCCGCGCATACTGCCCGGGAAAAGCCCCGCCCTCAACTTTTAACTACGCGAAAATAGTTCGAGCTTGTTCGTTCTATATAAATACAGTACTTGTTGTATGTTTATTCACCCGTGGGGTTGTTCAATGAATGGAGGGGCGGGGGGCACAAGTGAACAATACTGTAGTACTCCCTCCGTTTCTTTTTAGTCCGCATATAAGGTTTGGTCAAAGTCAAGCATTATGGAGTTTGACTAACTTTATATGAAAAAACATAAACATTCACAATATGAAATCAATATATTCAGATGCACCATGAAACATATTTTCATACTATATAGTTTTAGTACTGTAGATGTTCATAATTTTTTATATAAATTTGGTCAAACTTTGTGTAATTTGACTTTGACCAAATCTTATATGCGGAGTAAAAAGAAATGGAGGGAGTAGTAAGTAGGAGTCGTAGAGTAGTCACCTTAAATAGAGAGTTTCTTTTCTTTAATGCCACGTACACAAATTGAAACGCTTGTTGTGGAGAGAAAAAAGATAATCACTCCACTATATATGGACGCAGGGGCCTGAGCGCTTGCTTTACTAGGGTTGCTCTCTTCATTCTCTCATCCTCTCCAGATATAAACAAGACAGCGGTAGCGACATTTTCTCTCTGCTCACCACTGGTCACAGATCCGGCCGGATCCCTTCGGCCGGTGTGTGTAGAGGACTAAAAGGTGCATCATTCATGCGGTCATCACCGCCGAGGGAGGAAACCCACAGGTGCCTGAGGGGCCCAATCCTCTGCCCGTGCCATTCTCTCCGACACAGCGCCGGCTCAGGAGGTCCTCCGACCCTTCTTCCTCCCTGCCGTATTGTCCGCAGATCCGACCTGCCGCCACCGACATCCCGGCGACCCTCAGGTATAAGTTCTTCGAAAGCGTCCTTGCTCTACTGCCCCAGCTCCCCACGTGTCTGCATGTGCATCTTTTTCTACTCCCATCAGCTCTTCCAAAGCCACCTAAATTTTTAGTATTATTAGAGGTAAAGCTACTTCATGCATTCGAATCTAGGGCTTATTTCAAACAATGAAGAAAGGGGGGAAAGTTGTAGCATGAATCTAGGACTTGATTCAAAGAGGAAATAATATGGTGAAAGTAGTAGAGACCGGATACCCAACTGGTCTCTTGGTTGAAAAGGGAAATAATGGGAAAACGCAGTACAAACTAGATAACGAACAGATCTATTATTGGTTGAAAAAAAGGATAGAAAGTGGCGAATGGTGGACAAGTCAACAGAGTATGTCTAGGATTAGATTTGCTGCCATCACATAGTAAAAGGTCTCCAGGATTAGATTTGCTGCCCTCACATAGTAAAAGGTCTCAGGATTAGATTTGCTGCCCTCACATAGTAAAAGGTCTCAGGATTAGATTTGCTTCCCTCACATAGTAAAAGGTCTCAGGATTAGATTTGCTGCCCTCACATAGTAAAAGGTCTCCAGGATTAGATTTTCTGCCCTCACATAGTAAAAGGTCTCCAGGATTAGGTTTGCTGCCCTCACATAGCGTGAACAAGCTCGGTATCACCACTTTATGCCTCCTTGTAGGTACATTGTGCTGATGCATCCACCGTCGCATGTCCTTATACCAACCTTTTGCTATTGTTAATGTAAGGGCACATGTAAAATGAAGCGATCACATTGTTACTTTAGGGACATGTCTAACCAGTGTTATTGTTAATCTAATGCCTCCAGTGATAAGACGCAATTAAATTGTGTTACATATGGCACTCCTGCTGTTTTCCCAAGCATGATAAGTAAGTTGCTCCTTCACGCTGCTGAGTGTCCTGGTGTCCCCACGGTCCCATGCCCTTAAACCAACTCTTTAGCTGCTGTTGATTTACTGTGTCTGGTAAACATGCAATGCCACCATTAAAGTAATCCCATATCCGAGGAATCTCATTGTTGATCATAATGCTTCTGGTAACATGAAGCATTGCTGACGTTTTCAAATTTCTACTGTCCTTGCGTGATTGCCATGAACATAATTAAGATGCTTATTTTCATTTTGTATATGTTTCGTATATTCTTATTGACCAGCAACTGTTTACTTTCTATCATTTTGTGCAGATAGGGATATCCATTTCACCTTGTTGCTATTGTGACCTTTTGGTGAACTGCACAAAACACTTTTTTTGGAATGAGTGTCTTGTGCAGTTCAACTAAAATGTCACATGGGCAACATCTCTCAATTTTGGTGGAAATGCACAAAATGGTGATTGGAGTTTCCAAAATCTCCGTCAAGTTCTGCTGGTAATCTCGTGCAACATTTTATTAGCCTTTGCAAGATGGAGCCGTCACTGTCACCACAATGGCACTTTATTTTAGTGGAACTGCACAAAAGGATAAGAAAATTATATTTGCACCTTACATGAGCCGGACAGCCAACCTTAATGTTCCTCAATTTTAGTGCAACTACTAAAGAAGAACCTGCCAGCTCACAAGAGCAAGTACTTCTTGCTAGCTGAATGATGCAATCTTTGCTTCATTTCAGGTGAACCGCAGAAAAAGGCGCATGAATTGAATCATGGAACTCCGGGCAGACCTCATCCTAGTGGATCTGGAGGTTGAGTTCAAGGAGGCCGCTATTAAAGTGAAATCATACTCTCATGTCTCCTTGTTTGTGTTGTGCAAACATGCTGTGCAAACGGGAATACTCAACTACAGATGTTGTGATGGTCAAGAGCATTCGCCAAGTTCTTCGATTGTATGACATGGCTAGCCAAGATGGATTTAATCCCGATATTCACTTTATCAAAAGGCTCTAATGGGTTGGTTCTGAATCTTGCAAGCTGGGAATCAATGAGATGTGAAGGCATCTTTGTTGTACTTATTATTTGAATCTTATTTGTTGGTTCTGAATCTTGCAAGCTGGGAATCAATGAGATGTGTAGGCATCTTTGTTGTACTTATTATTTGGATCTTATTTGTTGGTTCTGAATCTTGCAAGCTGGGAATCAATGAGATGTGTAGGCATCTTTGTTGTACTTATTATTTGGATCTTATTTGTTGGTTCTGAATCTTGCAAGCTGGGAATCAATGAGATGTGTAGGCATCTTTGTTGTACTTATTATTTGGATCTTATTTGTTGGTTCTGAATCTTGCAATCTGGGAAACACGGCATGATGATGCAGAGGACAGCAACCATAACAAACAGTTCAAACTTGGTAGTATTATCTTTGTGAAAGTGCGACAAATGTGCTGATCGTGTGCGTCCTGAGAATAATAGTTCTAATTGTTGTGCATGTTGATCCCGTGGCACTGATAGAACGAGCCAATGCATTGCTTGTTTTAAGTATAAATTTCTCTTAAAGCTAATTAAATTTAAGTAAAGTGACCACTAACTCCTGTTATTATAGTACCAATACAGACCTGCTCGTGAACCGACGTGTGGCTGGAGTAGGTTTCTTTATGGAGGCGTTTGAATGCGCCGAGGGTGCATCTTATGCCGGGCGTGCAGCGGACAAGGGAGGGGTAGTAACTATTGTCGCCTGTACACACTCAGCTTACTGTTGAATCAAGTTCCCCAAGAGCTGGAAATGAACTGCTGCCGCCGCCTACACACTCGTTCACTCGAAGAGACTCCAATGGCGATCCGAGGGGTGAGCCTGCTAGATATGGACTTCAGCAAGGAGTTAGTTCGCCGTTCAGTCCTATGGCTGCACCAAGTTGAATGTGATGTACACCAACGATACCGACTCGGTGAAGCTCTGCCTCGCCTCAGTCCTATGGCTGCCCCAGGTTCTGGAGCATTCGCCCGTTTCATCGGCAGCGCCGACTGCACCTTCGCTATGGTGGAGAGAAAGAAGAACGTGACAATTCGGCCATCTGGTGCAACAAGCTTGTCGACATCCAGAAGCAATACAAGATCATCAGCAACGGGCAGGAGAAGGACTCTGTGGTTGGCCTCGCTGAGACCATCATCGACCCCTGATACGCCAACATGAAAGAAGACGACCTAAACATGTGGGAGGTACCTCTGTATCTAGCCTACATAACCTACGCGGCCAAGGACGCATACGCATGCTACGACATGTATAGGCAGATCTTGGACATGAGGGCGTGTCTGCTTCCCGTAACCGACGAGTACACGGACAGCCACAGCGTCATGATCAAGCGTGCCAGGAAGGTCTAGATGTTGTACTTTATCTGTTTATAAGCACCTTTATCATATGAGTGTTTCATGCATTAGCCTATGTGTCGTAATTATCTTTTGTCTGAAATATTTTTTTTAAGAACCCATTAACCTGATTGCTTTTTTAGTGGCTATTTGCTTATGTATGTAAACTAGTTCACTTGTCCGTAAAAAAACTAGTTCACTCGGCTGCCGTGCTTTGAATCTCCTTCCTCCCAACATATTCCTCTCCTCAGGTGGACCCAACAGGTCTCTGAATTTTCTCCCACTTCCTTTTTCGATGTAAACTGAGTTTTCTCCCAGTACTTTCCCCTAGAACCAACTCAACTGTCCCATGTCTAGCCTAAAAAATAATAATACCCCACGTACTATTAACTCATCAAATTAAAATGATATTTTATTTCATAAGTTGAAAGTTCTTACAAAATAATAATAATAATTGTTTATATATAACTTGCCAAGTTAACTCCTAGTGATTGCGTACATAAGCTTGCAAAGATTTTACCGACATCAATCATGTGTTTATGTTTTTATAACATTTCTCTGTCTAGCCCAACATGATATTTTCACCCAGCCCAGCAAGTCCACGGATTTCGAGAAAAATGCAAATGGGATTTAAACGGGCTGCATAGATGCTACATCATTGTTTCACCCAGCCCACCAAATGGACTAAAAAAACAAATGGACTGGCTGACATGTGGGCCAGTAGGTCGAAGCCTAAGAAGGCGTTGGATTTACATCCAACGGCCGACATTCTTCTTCAATCTCTCGTCTTCTTCCCCCAGCACTGCCGGAACCGCCTGCTCCAGCCTTCGGCGTCCAGCGGCGTTGTTTTGCGCTCCTCAGCGAAACGTTACCCCGCCGACAGCCAGGACATCCCTCCACTCCGCACCTCCTGTTATTCTCTGCCAAGTGTAGGCCCACCCTGCACCCGAACCAGTCAAGTTTCCCACTCCTCTCCGTCTGCGACTCCACTGCCGCGTCTTCCCCATCTCCGGATCGTTCCAGTCTGGGGCCTTGCCTTCATCCACCGCCTCGGTGCACTCGGTGCAGAGTGGTCAACATACAAGAGTCATCAGAAGAGGACTGCATGTGGAGAGCCTGACGGCTGGGACCCACAAGGTCCATGGTAGCACCCAAGGAAAGTTCCTCCTTATTACACACTGTACATGCACTGTACATGGGAAGGGCTTCTGTATTTCGTGAAAAAAACGCCCCCCCCGCTGACAGGTCAGATCCACGAGCTATATCTTTGCACGCAAGGAAGTGCCTCCTTATTACGCACCAAAAAATGAATACCCCCTGCTAGCTGGGACCCACCATAGTGGGTGGCTGACTTGTGGGCCTACTAAGGTGACGAGGATGGAGGGCTTTGTCAACTTTGTCAATATGAACGATTCTAGCTCCAGTGACCATACGATGTCCATCCAACGACCATAGTGCTTCTTCAACCTTTGGTCTTCTTGCTCCAGCCGCCCAAAGCAGCGCCGATCATGCCGCATGCTCCTGCCTCTCATGGCCGGCTGTGATGCCACAGAGGCCTCACCGCCCCCTACTACTCCCACCGCTGGCCCAGGGTATCCCTTTACTCACCCACACCCCCTGTTATTCTGCGGCGACAACAGCCTCATGCTGCAGCCGAACTAGTGAACCCTCATACTCCTCTCTGCGTGGGCATCCACTGCCGCATCTTCCCCGGCTCCGCGTCATCCCCTTCCTAGGCCTCACCGTCGTCCACCGCCTTGGTGCTCTCGGCGCGGCGCGGTCAATGTGGTCAACGACCAACTTCCATCGGAAGAGTACTGTACGTGGAGAGGCTGACAGCTGGGTCCAAGGCCACAACCCAGTTTTTTTGTGATTTGCCAAGTAAGTCGCTTTCTCAGGCCTATTGGGCTGCAAATCTTTCAAGACGAGGAGAGCTTCATTCGGCTGGCCGAGAAAATGGCCTATCAGTAATGAGAAATGGGTTGTACATTTTTAAAACACATCAAACCGGCAATTAGTTTCAAATATCTTTTTTTCATTTCGAGATTTTAAATTACATTATTTTTTATGCGTGGAGAATTTGTTGGGTTTTATATTGATATACATTTATTTTTAAAATCAGTTTGAATGTGAGTCGAAATTTTGGGATTAAAAACAGTTCGGACCGCACCGAAATATGCAAAATTTCGTATAATTTTTTAACCATGGCCACAATATGGGCTATGATGCTAACAAAAAGAACATGGGCTCCAAAAAAAACCTTAAGAATTAGCAAATGGGCTGTAAATTATTAGAAATAATGGCAGATGGGTTGTATGCTATTTTCCACAGATTTGAGGCTTTCCTAAAAAAAAGGTAGACGCACAAGCAGTGACTGTTGGATGTCCATCCAACGGCCGTCGTGCTTCTTCAATCTCTGCTCTTCCTGCTCCAGCCGCTCAAACAAACGCCGGCGGGACTGCCTTCTCCCTCCTTGCGGCCGGCTGTGCTACTGCGCAGGGCTCACCACCCCACTGTACTCCCATCGCTGGCCTAGCCATCCCTCTACTCACCCACACCTGCTGTTATTCTCCGGCGACGGCAGACAAACCAATAAACCCTCGTACAGTCGTACTCCCCTCCGCATGGGAAACAACTGCCGAGTCTTCCCTGCCTCCGTGTCATTCCCTTCTAGGCCTCGCCGTCGTCCACCGCCCTGGTGCTCTCGTGGCGGCCTGGTCAACATGGTCAACGACCGACATGCATCTGAAGTGGACTGTACGTGGAGAGGCCGACAGCTGGGTCCACGGCCGCACGCAAGGAAATGCCTCCTTATTACGCGCAAAATAATGATTCCTCCACCTGACATCAGGGACCCACCGAAAGGGCCTTTGTATTTCGCGAAAAAAATGTTACCGCCGTTGAAAGCTCGGACCCACCAGCTATATCTTCGCACGCAAGGAAGTGCCTCCTTATTACGCACAAAAAAATGAATACTCCCCATGTTAGCTGGGACCCAGTATAGTGGCAGGCTGACTTGTGGGCCTACTAAGTTGACGGGGACAGAGGGCTTTGTCAACTTAGTCAATATGCACGATTCTAGCTCCAGTGACCGTACGATGTCCATCCAACGGCCGTAGTGCTTCTTCAACCTCTGGTCTTCTTGCTCCAGCCGCCCAAACCAGCGCCGGTCGTGCCTCGTGCTCCTGCCTCCCGTCGCCGGCTGCGATGCGGCGGAGGCCTCACCGCCCCCTACTACTCCCACCGCTGGCCAGGCCATACCTCTACTCACCCACCCCCCCTTTTATTCTGCGGCGATGGCAGCCTCACACCACAGCGAACCAGTGAACCCTCGTACCCCTCTACGCGTGGGCATCCACTGCCGCGTCTTCCCCGACTCCGCGTCGTCCCCTTCCTAGGCCTCACCGTCGTCCACCACCCTGGTGCTCTCGGCGCGGCATGGTCAACGTGGTCAAGGAATGGCTTCAATCGGACATGGACTGTACGTGGAGAGGCTGACAGCTGGGTCCACGACCGCAGCAAGGAAGTGCCTCCTTATTACGCGCAAAATAATTATTCCTCCACCTGACAGCGGGGACCCACTGGACGGGCCACCGTATTTCGTGAAAAAAACTTTTCCCCCTGACTGCTGGGACCCACCAGCTACATCTTCACAGGCAAGGAAGTGCCTGACATTCGGGACCCACCTGGTCGAAGCGTACGTAGGGTTGTCATTCTGGTTACGAACGTGTACGTACATACTGGTCGTTGTAGAGGCGCGCACGTGTCGTAGTAGAGGCGGGCACATAGCATGTACATGTACGTACAGCGGTGAGGGTGCAAGACAGAAAATACGGCCACGTACGTACATACGGGCAAGGTCTCGAACGCCTACTCGCGCATACGTACGGCCAGGGCTTGTGTACATGGCTGGGTTGGAACGGAGAAACATCGTCGTCGTCGTGTTCATGGGGAGGCAACGGTTTGCGTCGTGTTCATGGGGAGGCAACGAAATGCGTCGTCTTCATCGGAAGGCAATGGAACGCGTGGGAGCCAACCGGCTTGGACGGAACAGGTGATGCAAACGAGGCCTGGCGTACCGCACAACGGAGGAAACGGACCTCCTACATTCGGAACGGGGTCCTGTTGATCGGGAGGGGTGTGGCGTACCGCAAAACGGAGGAAACGAACCTCCTACGGTCGAAATGGGGGTCCTGTTGATCGGGAGGGGTGTGGCATACCACAAAACGGAGGAAACGGACCTCCTACGGTCGGAACAGGGGTCCTTTTGATCGGGATGGGTGTGGCGTACCGCAAAATAGACGAAACGGACTTGTGTTGGAGTGCTACGGTCGAAATGGGGGTCCTGTT
>NC_041385.1:499240222-499272490 GCF_002162155.2 Triticum dicoccoides | reverse complement strand
TCATCCAATCGGTCAGCTTCAGTTAGCAGCAGTAGTGAACGAATCGCTCCATCGGGTTCAGTTAACAGCCATCGATCGATCGCTCAGGTTCAGTAACGCGTAGCCAGCAGTGCAATCGCTCGGGTTCAGTTAGAGCCCAACGCCTCGCTCGGGTTCAGTTAGAGCCAACGCCTCGCACACACGCACGTAAGTGTACGAGAGAAACGCGCATCGCTCGGCCCCCGACCTCCCACTGTAACCGGCAACTCCTTGAAATTTTCCTCCCTCTTGCTTCTACCACGGTTTTTTCCGTCATAAACGGCCCAAAGAATGTCATGCAGCTGCGTCTCCGGCCCGCCCAGGACGAAAAGCCCATTTTCTATCATGGTTTTTTGTCATAGAAGTAGGAGCCCACCACATCTATGATGATACCGGGTTTTGTCACAATTATCGTCATAGAAATGTCATATGTATGACAGAAAAAAATTTCGTTCAGCCCAAAATGTCACGGATGTGTCTTTTTTTTGTACTGTAAGGAAACATTTATATAGTGTGCTGAAATTTTCTGTTACTTGTCACTATGGAAACTAATCCTTTGAGGGGCTTGTTCGGGGTATCTTCACCCCGACCAGAAGAGCAAAGAGTTGCTCCTCAACCTACTGAACTTTATGAAAAATATTTACTTTGAGATTCCTTCGGGTATGATAGAGAAACTGCTTGCTAATCCATTTGCAGGAGATGGAACATTGCATCCCGATTTACACCTTATCTTTGTGGATGAAGTTTGTGGATTATTTAAGCTTGCAGGTATTCCCGATGATGTTGTCAAAAGGAAGGTCTTCCCTTTATCTTTGAAGGGAGATGCATTGACATGGTATAGGCTATGTGATGATACGAGATCTTGGAATTATAAACGATTGAAGTTGGAATTTCACCAGAAATTCTATCCTATGCATCTTGTTCATCGTGATCATAATTACATATATAATTTCTGGCCTCGCAAAGGAGAAAGCATCGCTCAAGCTTGGGGGAGGCTTAAATCAATGTTATATTCATGCCCCAATCATGAGCTCTCCCGGGAAATGATTATTCAAAAAATTTATGCTCGACTTTCTCTTAATAATCGCAACATGCTCGATACTTCCTGTGTTGGTTCTTATATGCTGAAGACTATTGATTTCAAATGGGACTTATTGGAAAGAATTAAACGGAACTCTGAAGATTAGGGTTCCGACGATGGTAAGGAGTTAGGTATGACACCTAAGTTCGATTTTGTTAAATCTTTTATGGATACCGATGCTTTTCATGGATTTAGCGCTAAGTATGGACTTGACTCTGATGTAGTAGCTTCTTTCTGTGAATCTTTTGCTACTCACGTTGATCTCCCTAAAGAGAAGTGGTTTAAATATAATCCTCCTGTTGAAGTGAAAGTAGTTGCACCTATTACAGTTGAAGAAAAGACTATCACCTATAGTGATCCTATTGTTCCTACTACTTATGTTGAGAAACCCCCATTTCCTGTTAGGATAAAGGATCATGCTAAAACTTCGGCTGTTGTTCGTAAGAGTAATACTAGGACTTATACACCTCCTGAGCAAATCAATGTTGAACCTAGTATTGCTATGGTTAAAGATCTCTTGGATGATGATTTAGATGGGCATGCTATTTATTTCTGTGATGAAACTACTAATATTGCTAGACCTGATACTAAGTTACATAGACCTGTCGTAGGCATGCCTATTTTTTTTGTTAAAATAGGAGATCATTGTTATCATGGTTTATGTGATATGGGTGCTAGTGCTAATGCAATACCTTATGATCTATATAAAGAAATTATGCATGACATTGCACCCGTTGAATTAGAAGACATTGATGTTACTATTAAGCTTGCTAATAGGGATACCATTAAACCAGTTGGGATTGTTAGAGATGTTGAATTTTTGTGTGGGAAAGTTAAATACCCTGCTGATTTTCTTGTTCTTGCTTCCCCACAAGATGACTTCTGTCCCATTATTTTTGGTAGACCCTTCTTGAATACAGCTAGTGCTAGGATTGATTGTGAAAAAGATATGGTCACCATTGGCTTAGATGGTATGTCTCATGAGTTTAATTTCGCTAAGTTTTGTAGACAACCTCGTGATAGGGAACCACCTAGTAAAGATGAGGTTATTGGTCTTGCTTCCATTGTTGTGCCTCCTACTGATCCGTTAGAACAATATTTGCTAGACCACGAAAATGATATGTTTATGAAGGAAAGAAGGGAAATAGATGAAGTGTTCCTAAAACAGGAACCTATGCTGAAACATAATCTTCCTGTTGAAATTCTTGGGGATCCCCCTCCACCCAAGGGTGATCCCGTGTTTGAACTCAAACCATTACCTGATAATCTTAAGTATGCTTATCTTGATGAAAAGAAAATATATACTGTTATTATTAGTGCTAACCTTTCAGAGCAAGAAGAAGAAAGATTATTGAAATCTCTGAAGAAGCATCGAGATGCTATTGGATATACTCTGGATGATCTTAAGGGAGTTAGTCCCACGTTATGCCAACACAAAATTAAATTGGAGGATGAAGCCAAACCAGTTAGAGATCCTCAACGACGACTGAATCCCAAAATGAAAGAAGTGGTAAGAAAGGAGATACTAAAGCTCCTTGAGGCAGGTATATTTTATCCCGATGCTGATAATGATTGGGTAAGCCCTGTCCATTGTGTTCCTAAAAAGGGAGGTATTACCGTTGTCCCTAATGATAAAGATGAACTGATCCCGCAAAGGATTATTACATGTTATAGGATGGTAATTGATTTCCGTAAATTAAATAAGGCTACTAAGAAAGATCATTACCCTTTACCTTTTATTGATCAAATGCTAGAAAGACTACCCAAACACACTCATTTCTGCTTTCTAGATGGTTATTCTGGTTTCTCTCAAATACCTGTGTCAGCGAGAGATCAATCAAAAACTACTTTTACTTGCCCTTTTGGTACTTTTGCTTATAGACGTATGCCTTTTGGTTTATGTAATGCACCTGCTACCTTTCAAAGATGCATGATGGCTATATTCTCTGATTTTTGTGAAAAGATTTGTGAGGTATTCATGGATGACTTCTCCGTTTATGGATCCTCATTTCATGATTGTTTGAGCAACCTTGATCGAGTTTTGCAGAGATGCGAAGACACTAGTCTCGTCCTGAATTGGGAAAAGTGTCACTTTATGGTTAATGAAGGCATTGTCTTGGGGCATAAGATTTCTGAGAGAGGTATTGAAGTTGATAAAGCTAAAGTTGATGCTATTGAAAAGATGCCATGTCCCAAGGACATAAAAGGTATAAGAAGTTTCCTCGGTCATGTCGGTTTTTATATGAGGTTCATTAAGGACTTTTCTAAAATCTCTAGGCCTCTGACTAATTTATTGCAAAAAGATATTCCTTTTGTCTTTGTTGATGATTGCGTAGAAGTATTTGAAATACTTAAGAAAGCTTTGATCACTGCACCTATTGTTCAGCCACCTGATTGGAATTTACCCTTTGAAATTATGTGTGATGCTAGTGATTATGCTGTAGGTGCTGTTCTAGGGCAAAGGGTTGATAAGAAATTGAATGTTATCCAGTATGCTAGTAAGACTCTTGATACTGCCCAGAGAAATTATGCTACTACTAACAAAGAGTTCTTAGCAGTCGTGTTTGCATGTGATAAGTTTAGACCTTATATTGTTGATTCCAAAGTTACTATTCACACTGATCATGCTGCTATTAAATATCTTATGGAAAAGAAAGATGCTAAGCCTAGGCTCGTTAGATGGGTTCTCCTGCTCCAAGAATTTGATTTACATATTATTGATAGAAAGGGAGCTGAGTACCCCGTAGCAGACAACTTGTCTAGGTTAGAGAAGGTTCTTGATGACCCACTGCCTATTGATGATAGCTTTCCCGATGAACAATTAGTGGTCATTAATGCTTCTCATACTGCTCCTTGGTATGCTGATTATGCTAATTACATTGTTGCTATTTATACCTCCTAGTTTCACATATCAGCAAAAGAAAAAGTTCTTTTATGATTTAAGAAATTACTTTTCGGATGATCCACACCTTTATAAAGAAGGAGTAGATGGTGTTATTAGACGTTGTGTGCCTGAGCATGAACAGGAACAGATCCTACGCAAGTGTCACTCTGAATCCTATGGAGGGCACCACACTGGAGATAGAACTGCACACAAGGTACTAAATCTAGTTTTTATTGGCCTACTCTTTTCAAAGATGCTCGTAACTTTGTCTTATCTTGTGATTAATGTCAAAGAATAGGTAACATTAGTAGACGTCAAGAAATGCCTATGAATTATTATCTTGTTATTGAACCGTTTGATGTTTGGGGCTTTGATTATATGGGACCTTTTCCTGCCTCTAATGGTTACACACATATTTTAGTTGCTG
Organism: Triticum dicoccoides; assembly: GCF_002162155.2. Classification (NCBI taxonomy): domain Eukaryota; kingdom Viridiplantae; phylum Streptophyta; class Magnoliopsida; order Poales; family Poaceae; genus Triticum; species Triticum dicoccoides. The sequence continues at coordinate 499,268,080 of NC_041385.1, read as the reverse complement.
TTGATTATGTTACTAAGTGGGTAGAAGCTATTCCAACTAGTAGCGCTGATCATAACACTTCTATTAAAATTCTTAAAGAAGTTATTTTTCCGAGGTTTGGAGTCCCTAGATATCTTATGACTGATGGTGGTTCACATTTTATTCATGGTGCTTTCCGTAAGATGCTTGCTAAGTATGATGTCAATCATAGAATCGCATCTCCTTATTATCCGCAGTCTAGTGGTCAAGTAGAGTTGAGCAATAGAGAGCTCAAATTAATTTTGCAAAAGACTGTGAATAGATCTAGAAAGAATTGGTCCAAAAAACTTGATGATGCATTATGGGCCTATAGAACTGCAAACAAAAATCCGATGGGTGTGTCTCCATATAAGATGGTTTATGGAAAAGCATGTCATTTACCTCTTGAACTTGAACATAAAGCATATTGGGCTATTAAAGAGCTCAACTATGACTTCAAACTTGCCGGTGAGAAGAGGTTGTTTGATATTAGCTCACTTGATGAATGGAGAACCCAAGCCTATGAGAATGCCAAGCAATTCAAAGAAAAAGTCAAACGCTGGCATGATAAAAGGATACAAAAGCGTGAGTTTAACGTAGGAGATTATGTGTTATTATTCAACTCTCGTTTAAGATTTTTTGCAGGAAAACTTCTCTCTAAATGGGAAGGTCCTTACGTTATCGAGGAGGTCTATCGTTCTGGTGCCATAAAAATCAACAAGTTCGAAGGCACAAGTCCGAGGGTGGTAAACGGTCAAAGAATTAAACATTATATTTCAGGTAATCCTATAAATGTTGAAACCAATATTATTGAAACCGTAACCCTGGAGGAATACATAAGGGACACTTTCCAGAACGTTCCAGACTCCAAAAAGGAATAGGTATGTGGTATGGTAATTAAACCGACTCCAAAACAACTCCAATGGCAATTTTTATCAGTTTTGGAATATTTAAGAATTTTAGGAAGAAAGAAGTAGTCTGAAAGGGACACGAGGCCTCCACGAGAGTGGAGGGCGCGCCCACCCTTACTGGGCGCTCCCCCTGTCTTGTGGACACCTCGTGTGCCTCGCGGACTCCGTTTTCTTGCATGTTATGTATTTTGGTCGGTAAAAATTCATTATATATACTCCCAAAGGTTTTGACCACCGTATCACACAAATATCCTCTGTTTTCGTTTCGAGCTGTTTCTGTTTTAGATCTAGAGCATCATGGCATCTCCAAGCGCTCCCAAGGACAAGTTTTTCGAGAGGGTTATCAACCCCTATCTCGCGGAGGTGCTGCAACACCCTCAAACCATCGAGATGCGTGAGGGGGTGCTGCACATCCGCGATGTGGAGGGACCAAGGCGTACCGGAAGCGTGGAGACAAAGCTCGAAGCCGTGGAGCAGCAAGTTTTCAAGTGCCAAGGGATGGTGGAGCGTGGACTTAACGCCAACCAGATGATGATCATGGAGTTCACCAACAACCACAAGCTAGATGCCAAAGTCATTGGGGAGACCATCTTCAAGCTTCAAGAGAAAATCAAGCATCTCCAGGCCGAGATCTATGACCCGCAAAACCAGAACTGTGAGTATGAATATAGATTCAAGAGGATGAGTTTGGATGCAGATTTAAGGATCCCGGAGACTCGATCATCCTTCTATGATGGTGAGCCTATGCCTTGGAAGATGGACGACAAGCCTACATCATCAACAACTCCTACTTCACCACCCCCAGGAACATAATCACATGGGTAAGGGCACTCCCCTTGGCAACCGCCAAGCTTGGGGGAGGTGCCCCGGTATCGTATCACCATCACACTCCTCTCTTTACCGTTTTATTTAGTTCGATCCTTTTAGTAGTATCTTGATCTAGTAGATTGAAGTTTTGATATCAAGTAGTTTTGAGTTTTGCTTTGTGATACCTTTATGTAATCGAGTCCGTGAGCTATCTATAATAAAGATTAGTGTCGAGTCAAGGGCTTTGCTATGTTGCTATGATCTTGAGAAAGTAGAAAGAATAAAAGAGTTCATATTGATCTTATTGTAGTGATGACTTCACATATAGAAAGTATGAGGCATAAAAATTGTTGAGAGTTGATAAACGTAGTTTTGGTCATCGTTGCAATTAATAGGAAGTGATAAGGAAAGAGAGGTTCACATATAAATATATTATCTTGAACACCTTTTATGATTGGGAGCACTCATTAAGTATGACATGCTAAAAGAGTTGACATTGGACAAGGAAGACAAAATAATGGTTTATGTTTTCTCACATCTCAGTTAAAGTATATTGTCATTGACCTTCCAAACATGTTGAGCTTGCCTTTCCCCCTCATGCAAGCCAATTTCCCTGCACCAAGTAGAGATACTACTTGTGCTTCCAAATATTCTTAAACCAAGTTTTTGCCATGAGAGTCCACCATACCTACCCATGGATTGAGTAAGATCCTTCAAGTAAGTTGTCATTGGTGCAGGCAATAAAAAACGCTATCTAAATATGTATGACTTATTAGTGGAGAGAAAATAAGCTTTGTACAATCTTGTTGTAGAAGTAATAAAAGCGACAGACTGCATAATAAAGGTCCACACACAAGGGGCAATATAAAGTGACATTCTTTTGCATTAAGATTTTGTGCATCCAACCCTAAACGCACATGACAACCTTTGCTTCCCTCTGCGAAGGGCCTATCTTTTACTTTATGTTTTTACTTTATGCTTGAGTCAAGGTGATCCTCACCTTTCCCTTTTTCATTTTATCCTTTGGCAAGCTCCTCATGTTTGAAAGATCATGATATATATATATATCCAATTGGATGTAAGTTAGCATGGGCTATTATTGTTGACATCACCTAAAGGTGAATACATTGGGAGGCAACACAATAAGCCCCTATTTTTCTTAGTGTCCGGCTGAAACTCCATAACCATAAGTATTGCGTGAGTGTTAGCAATTATAGAAGACTACAAGATAGTTGAGTACGTGAACTTGCTAAAAAGCTCTATTGATTGACTCTTTCTGATGTTATGATAAATTGCAATTGCTTCAGTGACTGAGATTATAGTTTGTTAGTTCTCAATGAAGTTTTTGAACCATAGTTGACATTGTGAATTGATTGTTACTTGAGCATAAGAAATCTTATGATAAAATCTATATATGTTGTTGTTATAAGAATGATCATGATGCCCTCATGTCCGTATTTAATTTTTATCGACACCTCTATCTCTAAACATGTGGACATATTTTTCGATATCGGCTTCCGCTTGAGGACAAGCGAGGTCTAAGCTTGGGGGAGTTGATACGTCCATTTTGCATCATGCTTTTATATCAATATTTATTGCATTATGGGCTGTTATTACACATTATATCTCAATACTTATGGCTATTCTCTCTTATTTTACAAGGTTTACCATGAAGAGGGGGAATGCTGGCAGCTGGAATTCTGGCTGGAAAAGGAGTAAACATTGGAAACCTATTCTGCACAACTCCAAAAGTCCTGAAACTCCATGAAACATGTTTTTGGATTTAATAAGAACTATTGAGCGGAAGAAGTACACCAGGGGCCCACACCCTGTCTAGGAGGGTGGGGGGCGCCCCCCCTACTAGGCGCGCCCCCTGTCTCCTGGGCCGCTGGTGCCCCCCGGTGTCCATCTTCTGCTATATGAAGGCTTTTACCCAAGAAAAAATCATGGGCAAGCTTACGGGACGAAACTCCGCCGCCACGAGGCGGAACCTTGGCAGAACCAATCTAGGGCTCTAGCAGAGCTGTTCTGCCGGGGACACTTCCCTCCGGGAGGGGGAAATCATCACCAACGTCATCACCAACGATCCTCTCATCGGGAGGGGGTCAATCTCCATCAACATCTTCACTAGCACCATCTCCTCTCAAAACCCTAGTTCATCTCTTGTATCCAATCTTGTATCAAAACCACAAATTGGTACCTATGGGTTGCTAGTAGTGTTGATTACTCCTTGTAGTTGATGCTAATTGGTTTAATTGGTGGAAGATCATATATTCAGATCCTTAATGCATATTATTACCCCTCTGATTATGAATATGAATATTCTTTGTGAGTAGTTACGTTTGTTTCTGAGGACATGGGTGAAGTCTTGCTATTAGTAGTCATGTGAATTTGGTATTCGTTCGATATTTTGATGAGATGTATGTTGTATTTTCCTCTAGTGGTGTTATGTGAACGTTGACTACATGACACTTCACCATTATTTGGGCCTAGAGGAAGGCATTGGGAAGTAATAAGTAGATGATGGGTTGCTAGAGTGACAGAAGCTTAAACCCTAGTTTATGCGTTGCTTCGTTAGGGGCTGATTTGGATCCATATGTTTAATGTTGTGGTTAGGTTTACCTTAATACTTCTTTTGTAGTTGCGGACGCTTGCAATAGGGGTTAATCGTAATTGGGATGCTTGTCCAAGTAAGGGCAGTACCCAATCACCGGTCCACCCACATATCAAATTATCAAAGTACCGAACGCGAATCATATGAATGTGATGAAAACTAGCTTGACGATAATTCCCATGTGTCCTCGGGAACTCCTTTCTCATTATAAGAAATTGTCCAGGCTTATCCTTTGCTACATAAAGGATTGGGCCACCTTGCTGCACTTTATTTACTTTGTTTACTTGTTACTCGTTACAATTTATCTTATCACAAAACTATCTATCACCTACAATTTCAGTGCTTGCAGAGAAAACCTTACTGAAAACCGCTTATCATTTCCTTCTGCTCCTCGTTGGGTTCGACACTCTTACTTATCGAAAGGACTACGATAGATCCCCTACACTTGTGGGTCATCACCTCGCCGACCAGTTATGCCGTCCCGAGCGCGCGTGGATGCTCGAGCTCCCGCCGAAGTTCTCCGGCCCGCACGAGCACCTCCGGACGGGAGGAAAGAAGGGCCCCGCCTCCGCCCGGGCTTTTCCCGGTGACCACTGCTGGCGGTGGTAAGGGGAGGGAGGGGTGGTGGTTGCGGCTATTGGAAGGCGCTAGGGTTTGCTCCGAGCCGCCCGTGGGAGCGACCCGAGGTTGGACTCCATATGGAATTCATTTCATGATGAATGTAATGATACCGATTTGATATTATGAATATTAATATATTTCTCTACAAATTTGGCTGAGCACACTTGACTAGAGAACGTCCAGCGCGCACTCGACGAGCGTGCCCGGGAGCGGATCCCTGAGTCCAGTCGACGATGGCTTTTTCCGCCTCCACCTAAGGTATACCGCACTCCGATTCAAAATCTCATAGCTGCAGCCCGAATAGCAGAGTCAATTCAGCCTTCCCAGTCGGAGGCTGGAAGAGGTTTGATGCAGATCTGGGCCTTACTCCGGGCAGCAGGAGAACAGAACACAGCGGTGTCTCAGTCGCGGAATGGGATTCATAGCAGATCCATGGTGGCGGATACAGTTCTGTCTGCCCACAGCCCAAGATCGCCGTGCGGCATGAAGGTCGTGGGCAATAGCAGGATCAGTACAGGAACCAGGGGCATTATGATCACCGACTCGACCGTGACGACCGCCATCGACTGCCCACACCTCCTCTGAGGAGTGGGTCATATGTGCCTCGGCAATACGATGACAGGCGCCTTCACAGTGACGAGCGCAGAGTCCCGGCAGACCCAAGAGAGCCAGGCTTTGATGTGAGATCTATTCTTGTTCAAGGTCTGGCCGACCGGTGATGAAGATACAGACTCGGGGTAGGGTCATAGGCCTGACCTATACGCCCTACCCAAGGTCACTACCCTAGAAGATAAGAAGTCCAAGAGGCAACAAAGAACCCCCAGTCAAAGGTGTCGAGTGCAATCCACTCAACCAATCATATCACTCGGGTACCCCTCCTACATGTTGTCACTCGACCATACAAGGAATCATTTGACCTACTGAAGGCCATGGTTACTCAGCACTGCAACGGTCGGATATTCACTCTGTAGTCTTTAAGGTCATTAATAGCACTTATGGTTGGCGTCATCACCAACACCCCTACTTTATGTACATTAAGCTCCTTGTAATGGAGGATGGCTGGGGTCCTGGCATCTCTATATAAGCCACCCCTCCTCTGGGACAAGGGTTCGCACCCCCTTCAACACCACATACATATAATCCAGTCGACCGCCTCCGGGCACCAAGACGTAGGGCTATTACTTCCTCCGCGAAGGGCCTGAACTCGTAAACCTTGTGTGTACACCTTCACCATAGCTGAGATCTTGCATCTCCATAACTACCCCCCTTTCTACTGTCAGTCTTAGAACCACGACACTTGGCGCCCATCGTGGGGCAGGTGTCTTAGCGACTTGTTGGTGAAGTTGCAATTTTTTTCGATCCCCGTCATCATGGTTTCCGGCGATGGATTAGCCGTGGGCCGCGAGATCCGTCTCGGTGCACTCGCTTTCATTGTCGACGACTCCGCCTGGCTTCAGGAAGCTCCCCTCGACGCCGAGCCGCTCCCCATCCGAGGGGTGACGCACTTTCGCACGTGCGTACGCGGCGTCCTTCTCCGGCAGCCGTCGACCCAGTATCGGTTGGCTCCGGTGATGTCTTCTCTCCCCGCTATTCGCCGCCGCAAGCGATCCGGTCGGTCGCGGCTTTAGCGGTGGGTGAAACACGCGGTGGCTCGACATTCAGCTACCCATCAAGTCGCGGCAATCGACCTCGATGGAACTCTCCACGGCATGTTTGGCCTATCGATTGGCTCCGTCGAGACCGCATCCGAGTGCGATAGCAGCGCCCCTGCGACTGAAGTCTTGATGGTCGACGGACCATGTAGTCCGCCTGTTTTCCATCGTGAGGATGGCGGGGATGGTGGCGGCGATCCGTCGCGCGTCCACGAGGAGTACCATCCCGAACCCCTCTCTTCGCAACAAAGGGAAGAACTTCGTCGCCGCAACATGGATGCACTCCACACGCCCATCATTGGAGAAACCCCCGAGGCTCGGGCCTTGGAAGAGGTGCGCTTGGCTAATTTGGCCGAGCACACTCGACTGGAGAACCTCCAGCGCGCACTCGACGAGCGTGCTCGGGAGCGGATCCTAGATTCCAGTCGACGACAGCTTTTTCCGCCTCCACCGAAGGTATACCGCACTCCGATTCAAAATCTCATAGCTGTATCCCGAATAGAAGAGTCAATTCACCCTTCCCAGTCGGAGGCTGGAAGAGGTTTGATGCAGATCCAGGCCTTACTCCGGGCAGTAGGAGAGCAGAACACATCGGTGTCTCAGTCGCGGAATAGGATTCATAGCAGATCCATGGTGGCAGATACAGTTCAGTCTACCCACAGCCCAAGATCGCCCCCGCGGCGTGAAGGTCGTGGGCAACAACAAGATCAGTATAGGAACCAGGGGCAATATGATCACCGACTCGGCCGTGACGACCGTCGTCGACTGCCCACGCCTCCTCCGAGGAGTGGGTCATATGTGCCTTGGCAATACGATGACATACGCCTTCACAGTGGCGAGCGCAGAGTCCCGGCCGACCCAAGAGATCCAGGCTTTGATGCGAACTCTATTCTCGTTCAAGGTCTAGTCGACCGGAACAGAGCACATAGAGAAGACCGCAACAGAGATCGTCCGACTGGCAGCAGAGTTCATGTTTCAGGTCCAGAATCTTTCAGCAGATCCATTAGGGTTGTAGTGATTCCTCCCAACTTTAGGCTGGCGATTGGAGTCAGCAAGTTCACCGGAGAGTCCAAGCCAGAAACTTGGCTCGAGGATTATCGAGTGGCTGCGTAGATTGGTGGTGGAAATGACGAAGTGGCCATGAAGTACCTTGATACGTCTCCAACGTATCTATAATTTTTGATTGTTCCATGATATTATATTACCCGTTTTGGATGTTTATGGGCTTTACTTTACACATTTATATCATTTTTGGGACTAACCTACTAACCAGAAGCCCAACTCGTATTGCTGTTTTTTTGCCTATTTCAGTATTTCGAAGAAAAGGAATATCAAACGGAATCCAAACGGAATGAAACCTTCGGGAGCGTGATTTTTGGAAGAAACGTGACCCAGAGGACTTGGAGTGCAAGTCAGGAAGCAGCCGAGGCGGCCACGAGGGTGGAGGGCGCCTCGCGCGGCCACCGACGTACTTCTTCCTCCTATATATTCCTACGTACCCCGAAAACATCAGGGGAGCCAACGAAAACCTAATTCCACCACCGCAACCTTCTGTATCCGCGAGATCCCATCTTGGAGCCTTCGCCGGTGCTCCGTTGGAGGGGGAATCGACCATGGAGGGTTTCTACATCAACACCATAGCCCCTCCGATGAGTTGTGAGTAGTTTACCACAGACCTTCGGGTCCATAGTTATTAGCTAGATGGCTTCTTCTCTCTTTTTGGATCTCAATACCATGTTCTCCTCGATCTTCTTGGAGATCTATTCGATGTAACTCTTTTTGCGGTGTGTTTGTCGAGACCCAATGAATTTTGGGTTTATGATCAAGTTTATCTATGAGAAATATTTGACTTTCCTCTGAATTCTTTTATGTATGATTGAGTTATCTTTGCAAGTCTCTTCGAATTATCACTTTGGTTTGGCCTACGAGATTGATCTTTCTTGCAATGGGAGAAGTGCTTAGCTTTGGGTTCAATCTTGCGGTGTCCTTGCCTAGTGACAGCAGGGGTAGCAAGGCACGTATTATATTGTTGCCATCGAGGATAAAAAATGGGATTTATATCATATTGCATGAGTTTATCCCTCTACATCATGTCATCTTTCTTAATGCGTTACTCTGTTCTTTATGAACTTAATACTCTAGATGCATGCTGGATAGCGGTCGATGTGTGGAGTAATAGTAGTAGATGTAGGCAGGAGTCGGTCTACTTGTCGCGGACATGATGCCTATATACATGATCATGCCTAGATAATCTCATAATTATTCGCTTTTCTATCAATTGCTCGACAGTAATTTGTTCACCCACCGTAATACTTATGCTATCTCGAGAGAAGACACTAGTGAAACCTATGGCCCCCGAGTCTATCTTTTATCATATAAGCTTTCAATCTACTTTTATTTGCATCTTTACTTTTCCAATCTATATCATAAAATACCAAAAATATATTTATCTTATCATACTATCTCTATCAGATCTCACTTTCGCCAGTGGCCGTGAAGGGATTGACAACCCCTTTATTGTGTTGGTTGCGAGTTCTTTGTTTGTTTGTGTAGGTGCGTGGGACTTTTGAGGAGCCTCCTACTGGATTGATACCTTGGTTCTCACAAACTGAGGGAAATACTTACGCTACTATTGCTGCATCACCCTTTCCTCTTCAAGGAAAACCAACGCAAGCTCAAGGTGTAGCAAGAAGGATTTCTGGCGCCGTTGCCTGGGAGGTCTTCGCTCAAGTCAAGTTACACCAAGTACCCATCACAAACTCATCTCCCTCGCATTTAAATTATTTGCCATTTGCCTCTCGTTTTCCTCTCCCCCACTTCACCCTTGCCGTTTTATTCGCCCTCTCTTTTACAATCTCCTCTCTCTTTGGTTTGCCTTTTTCTGTTTTCTTGTGTGTTGGATTACTTGTCGCGATGGCGCAAAATAATACCAAATTGTGTGATTTCTCCAATACCAATAATAATGACTTCCTTAGTACTCCGATTGCTCCTCTTAATGATGTTGAGTCTTGTGAAATCAATACTGCTTTGCTGAATCTTGTTATGAAAGATCAATTCGCCGGCCTTCCTAGTGAAGATGTTGCTACCCATCTAAACAACTTTGTTGATTTGTGTGATATGCAGAAGAACAAACATACGGATAATGATATTGTTAAATTGAAGTTATTTCCGTTTTCACTTAGAGATCATGCTAAAGTTTGGTTTTCGTCTTTGCCTAAAAATAGTATTGATTTTTGGAATAAGTGCAAAGATGCTTTTATCTCTAAATATTTTCCTCCCGCTAAGATCATCACTCTTAGGAATGATATTATGAATTTTAAACAACTTGATCATGAGCATGTTGCCCAATCTTGGGAATTAATGAAATTGATGATTCGCAATTGCCCTACTCATGCTTTGAATTTATGGATGATCATATAAATTTTTTATGCCGGATTGAATTTTGCTTCTAGAAATCTTTTAGATTCAGCCGCGGGAGGCACGTTTATGGAAATTACTTTAGGAGATGCTACAAAACTTCTTGGTAATATTATGGCTAATTATTCTCAATGGCACACCGAAAGATCTACTAGTAAAAAAGTGCATGCTATAGAAGAAATTATTGTTTTGAGTGGAAAGATGGATGAACTTATGAGATTGTTTGCTACTAAGAGTGCTCCTATTGATCCCAATGATATGCCTTTGTCTACTTTGATTGAAAATAATAATGAATCTATGGATGTGAATTTTATTGGTAGGAATAGTTTCGGAAACAATACTTATAGAGGAAACTTTAATCCTAGACCGTTCCCTAGTAATTCCTATAATAATTATGGAAATTCCTACAATAATTCTTATGGTAATTTTAATAAGATACCCTCTGATTTTGAGAATAGTGTGAAAGAATTTATGATCTCTCAAAAGAATTTTAATGCCTTGCTTGAAGAAAAATTACTTAAAGTTGATGATTTGGCTAGGAACGTTGATAGACTCTCGCTTGATGTTGATTCTTTGAAACTTAGATCTACTTCTCCTAAGCATTATATCAATGAGTCTCTCAAAGCAATGAGAGTGTCCATTGACGAGAGCAAAGAAAGAACCGCTAGATTGCGTGCTAAGAAAGATTGCTTTGTAAAAGTGTGTTCTTCTAGTTTCCATGAAAATAATGATGAAGATCTTAAAGTTATTGATGTGTCCCCTATTAGATCTTTGTTTTGCAATATGAATCTTAATAATAATGGGACTGGAGATGAGTCAACTTTAGTTAAAAGGCGTCCCAATGACTCGGAGTTTTTAGATCTTGATGCTAAATTTGGTAAAAGTGGGATGGGAGAGCTCAAGACTTTAAATAGCATTGAACCCACTATCTTGGATTTCATGGAATTTGATTATGATAATTGTTCTTTAGAAGGTTGTATTTCCCTGTTGCAATCCGTTGTGAATTCTCCTTACGCATATAGTCAAAATAAAGCTTTTACCAAACATATTGTTGATGCCCTGATGCAATATTTTGATGAAAAACTTAATTTGGAAGTTTCTATACCTAGAAAACTTAATGATGAGTGGGAACCTACTATAAAGATTAAAATTAAAGATCATGAGTGTTATGCTTTATGTGATTTGGGTGCTAGTGTTTCCATGATTCCGAAAACTTTATGTGATATTCTAGGTTCCAATGATCTTGATGATTGCTCTTTAAATTTGCACCTTGCAGATTCCACCATTAAAAAGCCAATGGGAAGGATCAACGATGTTCTCATTGTTGCAAATAGAAATTTGGTGCCCGTAGATTTTATCGTTGTTGATATAGATTGCAATCTTTCTTGCCCTATTATTCTTGGTAGACCTTTCCTTAGAACGATTGGCGCGGTTATTGATATGAAGGAAGGGAATATTAGATTCCAATTTCCATTTAGGAAAGGCATGGAGAACTTTCCAAGAAATAAAGTCAAATTACCTTATGAATCTATCATGCGAGCTACTTATGAATTGAGTACCAAAGATGGCACCACTTGAATATATCCTCGCTTTTATGCCTAGCTAGGGGCGTTAAACGATAGCGCTAGTTGGGAGGCAACCCAATTTTATTTGTGTTTTTTGTTTTTGTTTCTGTTTAGTAATAAAATTTTGCATCTACCGTCTGTTTACATGTGTTTTTATGCTTTAATTAGTGTTTGTGCCAAGTAGAACCTATAGGATAACCTATGGTGATAGTTAATTTGATTCTGCTGAAAAACAGAAACTTTGCACGCACGAAATTAGTTTTGTTAACTCACAGAAATGTGCTTTTGCGTTGATTTTTTTTGCTGTAGATCAATAGAAAAATTGTCCAGGACTTACTATTTTGGTAGGATTTTTAGAGTTCCAGAAGTATTCGTGGGTTACAGATTGCTACAGACTGTTCTGTTTTTGACAGATTCTGTTTTTCGTGTGTTGTTTGCTTATTTTGATGCATCTATGGCTAGTATTAAGTGGTCTGAACCATAGAGAACTTGAGGTACAGTAGGTTTAACACCAATATAAATAAAGAATGAGTTCATTACAGTACCTTATGTGGTGGTTTTGCTTTCTTTCACTAACGGAGCTTATGAGATTTCCTGTTGAGTTTTGTGTTGTGAAGTTTTCAAGTTTTGGGTAAAGATTTGATGGACTATGGAATAAGGAGTGGAAAAATCCTAAGCTTCGGGTTGCCCATGGCACCCCAACATATTCAAGAATAGCCAAAAGCCTCAGCTTGGGGATGCCCGCGGAAGGCATCCCCTCTTTCGTCTTCGTTTATCGACAACTTTACTTGGAGCTATATTTATATTCGCCACATGATATGTGTTTTACTTGGAGCGTCTTGTATATTAGTTTTTGATTTTTAGTTCTGCACAATCATACTTGTTGTACACACTGAGGGAGTCCAGGATTAGGGGGTGTCCGGATGACCGGACTATAACCTTTGGCCGGACTCCTGGACTATGAAGATACAAGATTGAAGACTTCGTCCCGTGTCCGGATGGGACTTTCCTTGGCGTGGAAGGCAAGCTTGGCGATACAGATATGTAGATCTCCTCCCATTGTAACCGACTCTTTGTAACCCTAGCCCTCTCCGGTGTCTATATAAACCGGAGGGTTTTAGTCCATAGGACGAACAACAATCATACCATGGGCTAGCTTCTAGGGTTTAGCCTCTCTGATCTCGTGGCAGATCTACTCTTGTACTACCCATATCATCAATATTAATCAAGCAGGAGTAGGGTTTTACCTCCATCGAGAGAGCCCGAACCTGGGTAAAAACATCGTGTCCCTTGTCTCCTGTTACCATCCGCCTAGACGCACAGTTCGGGACCCCCTACCTGAGATCCGCCGGTTTTGACACTGACATTGGTGCTTTCATTGAGAGTTCCTCTGTGTCATCATCTTTAGGCCCGATGGCTCCTCCGATCATCAACAACGACGCGGTCCAGGGTGAGACTTTTCTCCCCGGACAGATCTTCGTATTCGGCGGCTTTGCACTGCGGGCCAATTCGCTTGGATATCTGGAGCAGATCGAAAGCTACGCCCCTGGCCATCATGTCAGATTTGGAAGTTTGAACTACAAGGCTGACATCTGCAGAGACTTGATCTTCGACGGGTTTGAGCCACAGCCGAGCGCGCCGCACTGTAACAATGGGCATGATCTAGCTCTGCCGCCGAACAGTGCCCAGGAGGCCGCCCCAGTGTCCGCTCCGACCCTTAGTTCGGAGCCGACTGCGCCAATCAAGGACGGGTGGCTGGACACTGCCTCGGGGGCTGCAATCTCTACGGTGATCGAGCCAAACACCAGCCTTGTCCTTTGCAAAGCTCGTGACTCCAAGGTGCCGGACTCCTTTCCGGACTCCAAACCTTCCGTGCCCCTGCCGATCGAACCCGATTGGGCGCCGATCATGGAGTTCGCCGCTGCGGACATCTTTCACCATTCGCCCTTTGGCGACATTCTGAATTCACTAAAGTCTCTCTCTTTATCGGGAGAGCCCTGGCCGGACTATGGTCAGCAAGGTTGGGATGCGGACGACGAAGAAATTCAAAGCCCACCCACCACCCACTTCGTAGCCACTGTCGATGATTTAACCGACATGCTCGACTTCGACTCCGAAGACATCGACGTTATGGACGCCGATGTAGGAGACGACCAAGACCCAGCGCCTCTAGGGCACTGTAAGGCCACCTCGTCATACGACATATACATGGTGGACACCCCAAAAGAAGGGAATGGCAATGGAACAACGGAGGATGACCCCTCCAAGAAGCAGCCTAAGCGCCGGCGTCAGCCGCACCGCTCTAAATCCCGCCAAAGCAAAAACGGCGATTCCGGCACGGGAGATAATAACACCCCGGATAGTGCCAAAGACAACCCCCTCCAGCTAGATTCAGCACAAGAGGATGGAGAAGCGAACCCTCGTGAGAGAGCGGCAGACAAAGAGGTAGAGGATGATAATTACATGCCTCCCTCTGAAGACGAGGCAAGCCTCGACGACGAGAATTTGTCGTGCCTGAGGATCCCGTCGAACAAGAGCATTTCAAACGCAGGCTTATGGCCACGGCGAGCGGCCTCTATAAAAAACAGCAGCAGCTTAGAGCTGACCAAGACTTGCTAGCCGACAAATGGACTGAAGTCCTTGCGGCCGAGGAATACGAACTCGAACGCCCCTCCAAGAGCTACCCAAAACGCAGGCTGCTACCCCGATTAGAGGAGGAAGCACCTAAACCTACATCACCAGTGCATGACGCGGCCGACCGGCCACCTCGTGGCCGCGACAGAGAGGCCTCTCGGCCATCCACTCAATCCGCACCCCGGCGTCGCTCAAAAAATACCAAGGCACGGGGAAATGCGCTAGACCTGCGAGACATAGTGGAGGGCAAGGCAAGGCAAACAAGATAGATCTACGGATCGCGTGGGCGCCCCATGGCACATGACGATAACCGTCATACCGGATATGGCAAATACGGCCAGGCCGAACACAGCAGACAAAGCTCATTTGAGCTACGTCGTGATATAGCCTAGTACAGAGGCGCCGCACACCCACTATGCTTCACAGATGAAGTAATGGATCATCAAATCCCCGAGGGTTTTAAATCCGTAAACATCGGATAATACGATGTCACAATAGATCCTGCGGTATGGATCAAGGAGTATCTTCTTCATATCCACATGGCCCGCGGTGATGATCTACACGCTATCAAATACCTCCCACTCAAGCTTAAAGGACCAGCTCGGCATTGGCTTAACAGCTTGCCAGCAGAGTCAATTGGTTGCTGGGAGGACCTGGAAGCCGCATTCCTCGACAATTTCCAGGGCACCTATGTGCGACCACCAGACACCGATGACCTAAGCCACATCATTCAGCAGCCAGATGAATCGGCCAGACAATTCTGGACACGGTTCCTAACCAAGAAAAATCAAATAGTCGATTGTCCAGACGCAGAAGCCCTCGCAGCCTTCAAACATAACATCCGTGATGAATGGCTTGCCCGGCACCTAGGACAGGAAAAGCCGAAATCCATGGCAGCCCTCACAACACTCATGACCTGCTTTTGCGCGGGAGAAGACAGCTGGCTAGCTCGTAGTAATAACATGACCAAGAGCCCTGGTAATTCGGATACCAAGGACAACAATGGCAGGTCGTGTCGCAACAAACACAAGCGCCACATTAATGGCGACAATGCGGAGGATACGACAGTTAACGCTGGATTCCGAGGCTCTAAACCCGGTCAACGGAAAAAGCCATTCAAAAGAAGTACTCCGGGCCCGTCCAATTTGGACCGAATACTCGATCGCTTGTGCCAGATACACGGCACCCCCGAAAAACCAGCCAATCACACCAACAGGGATTGTTGGGTGTTCAAGCAGGCAGGCAAGTTAAGCGTCAAAAACAGAGACAAGGGGCTGCATAGTGATGACGAGGAGGGGCCCCGGCCACCGAACAATAGGGGACAGAAGGGCTTTCCCCCACAAGTGCGGACGGTGAACATGATATACGCAACCCACATCTCCAAAAGGGAACGGAAGCGTGCACTCAGGGACGTATATGCGTTGGAGCCAGTCGCCCCAAAGTTCAACCCATGGTCCTGCCTGATCACTTTTGATCGAAGGGACCACCCCACTAGCATCCGCCACGGCGGATTCGCCACGTTGGTTCTAGACCCAATCATTGACGGATTTTACCTCACTAGAGTCCTTATGGACGGCGGCAGCAGCCTGAACCTGCTTTATCAGGATACAGTGCGAAAATGGGCATAGATCCCTCAAGGATTAAACCCACAAAGACGAGCTTTAAAGGCGTCATACCAGGTGTAGAGTCCAACTGTATAGGCTCAGTTACACTCGAAGTGGTCTTCGGATCCCCGGATAATTTCCGAAGCGAGGAGTTAATCTTCGACATAGTCTCGTTCCGCGGCGGCTATCACGCGCTGCTCGGACGGAGCGCATTTGCAAAGTTCAATGCGGTGCCGTACTACGCATACCTCAAGCTCAAGATGCCAGGCCCTCGAGGAGTCATTACGGTCAATGGAAACACCGAATGCTCTCTCTGAACAGAGGAGCATACGGCGACCCTCGCGGCGGAAGTACAAAGTAGCCTCTCAAGGAAATTCTCCAGTCCGACTATTAAACGTCCGGACATCGTCAAGTGCACCCGGAGTAACCTACAACAAGACCGCCTGGCACGTTCTGTGCAAGCGTAGCAGTGCGGCCCCAACCCCAGCCCTCGCGAAATTGCGAAACCAGCACTACGCGTACATAATTACGCTCTGGAAATACCATGGGCATAACGGGAGGGGCACAACCATGGCACGCCCAAAATGCGGCTCAACCGCACTAGGGGCTCCCAATTTTGTCATTTCTTTTTTCTTACTTTTAGGACTCCATTCTCCGGAAGGCCTGCCCGGCAGTACAATCACCGAACACACGATGCAACAGCCAGGGAGGCAGCAAGCTACGTCGAATGTCCAGGTGGTCTCTATAACGAGCTAAATACCTGTCTTACATAAAGTCTCACAGCTTGTCCCTGGAGGGGGACATGTCAAATAATCCCATCTCTTGCTTATCGCACTATTTGTATCGTTCTGCTCTCACAGCAGCCTTTTAATAAACAATACATAGCTCTTGTCTGTTATTGCATTCACTTTTTATGTAAATATGTTCATTTATGACATTATGCAACCGTGCACTTTGGTACGGCCAATGCACCAGGGGCTTAAGTACCCCAGAATATGGTGTGAGAAGTCTGAACACTCTCACGAGTGCGGCACCCCGAACTTATAGCATTATATGCATCGGCTCCGAATCATGTCTTGGGTCAATAGTTGGGTTTGCCCGGCTCCCTTGTTTCGGTACCTTACGTTCCATTATATCAGCTAAGGTAGCGCTGGGAGAACTACTACGATTGTGCCCAGTTGAGCTGGGTTAAGCACCTTAGTAGAGAAAGCTAAAACTGACTGTCATGATAGGGCGAGAGCCGGTCGCTGTTCGAGAGGTTTTTGAGTCCCTAAAGACTTATGCCGCTTAGAGCGAGGAGCTGGCTTTGTCCGGCCTAGGCGTGGATAGCGCCCCGAACTCGGTCTTCCGAATACTAGGGGCTTCGCCGAAATTTAAAATTATAGAATTCTATGGCTAAGTGAGAGTGATAAAGCATTATAGTCTGACTGCCTCGTTCGTTGTGCTGAGCGCCTCCCTCAAAGGACCCAAGAATGGGAACAAGAGCGTTCAGGTTTATCCCGAACACCCCAGCACTCGCGGCATGGGGGCAGAAGCCGATGACTTGCATCTCTCAGATTTAATAAACGGCCAAACAGAAGGTAATATTTTAAATTCAAAAAGCGTTGCTTAGTGCATATGAACAAGTCTTCAGCGCACAGGATAACATGAGCGAGTTTACTCAAATATTACATCTTTGGAACATTCATTCGCCACAAGGCGAACACCCTTCAGGACGCCCTCATAATACATCTCGGGCCTGCGATGCTCCTTCCCCTCCGGTGGCCCATCTGTCACTAGCTTCTCAGCATCCAGCTTGTCCTAGTGTACTTTAGCACGGGCAAGGGCCCTACGGGCGCCTTCGATGCACACGGAGCGCTTGATGACCTCAAGCCGTGGACAGGCATCCACCAGCCGCCTCACCATCCCAAAGTAGCTTCCGGTCACGACCTCCCCAGGCCATAGCCGGACTATAATGCCCTTCATGGCCTGTTCGGCTACCTTATGGAGCTCGACCAGTTGCTTCAGCTGGTCGCTCAAGGGCACCGGGTGTCCGGCCTCAACATACTGGGACCAGAACACCTTCTTCGTCGAGCTCCCTTCCTCGGCTCGGTAGAATGCGGTAGCATCGCACACACTGCAGGGTAGATCTGCGAATGCTCCTGGAGAGCTCTGGACTCGGGTAAGTAACAAGTAATTCACTTTCACGTGCTTGCTTTGCATAAAGAATGCCTTGCCTGCCGCTATCTTCTTCATCACCTCAATTTCCTGGAGGGCTTATTGGGCTTCGGCCTTGGCGGATTTGGCGCTCTCAAGGGCCGAGGCAAGCTCGGACTCTCGAGTCTTTGAGTCAAGCTCCAATCCCTCGTGTTTCTTCACAAAAGCATGGAGCTCTTGCTGCACCTCCGCCACCCGCGCCTCCTGCTTTTCTCGCTCGGTGCACTCCATGGCCGCATTGTCTTCGGCCTTGGACAATGCTTCCTTCAGGGTCGCCACCTCGGTTGTGGCCCCTATAACACTCACGTTGGTCCTGTCACTATTTGCAACCAGGTATTTTCATATACTTACATAAGGTACTACTTACCTTCTTTGTCCTCGAGCTGCTTCTTGGCAAGGCCGAGCTTGTTCTCGGACCGCTCGAGGCTCTGCTTCAATGCATCGACCTCCACAGTCAGTGCAGCAGAGGTCAGCAGCGCAGCCTGCATTCCCATATTGACATATTTATGTTAGACTCATGCGTATATCTTTTTAGATCCTCAGTCCGGCTTTTCTTTCCGAACACCAAATTGAGCATCAGGGGCTACTGTCTATGCGGTAATATTTTTACATATCTTAAATACATACCTTGAAGCCTGTTAGAAGGCTGGCGCATGCTTCTGTCAGCCTGCTTTTGGCCGATTGAACCTTCTGGACCACCGCACTCATAATAGTGCGGTGCCCCTCGTCGATGGAGGCACCTTTAAGCACCTCCAGCAAATTATCCGGTGCCTCCGGTTGGATGGAGGTCACCGGTGTTGTAGGCTTGCCCTTCTTACGAGGGGGCCGCCTGCCGGACTCCGGAACCACTGAAGGTTCCAGTGCGGTATCCGGCCTAGGGCCGGGCTTAGAGCCCTTTGGGGTTTTATCCCCTTTGCGTTTGGAATCCGGAAGGTCGCCTTGCGGTGCCTCCGGGGCTACCTCCTCCTGGCTCGTCCCCTTTTGGGACTCCACCTCAGTGTCGTCCATGGGGTGAGGGGAGGTAGCAGTCGGGAGTGAAAGACTATTCACATCCGACGAATCCAGGGATCCGCTCGATGAAGCGTCGAGCTGGGCCTTAGGCGGACTGCAATATTATGTTCGGCATTAGAAGATACTGTGCAGTAAAGGAACACCATGAGTTATTCTGGTATCCGGATACTTACGATTTTGCCAGGGGCTTGGCCCTGGATGGCCACTCCTCTTCGCCGTTGTCGGTGTTGGTGGAGTAGTCCGGGAGAAGGGTTTTTCCCTTCTTGGACCCTCCACCCCCCTAGTTGGGGTGGCCTTCCTATTCTTTCCTCCCCCCGTTGGAGGGGGAGAGGCCTCTTCTTCCTCCTCCTCACCTTCGTGGGAGGAGTGCGCTTTGGCGTCATCGGACGAGGAATCCGACACTACCAGGCGTCGGGAACTCTTTCGAGTTCCCGTGGCCTTCTTCTTGGCCTTCTTCGCCAGCACCACGTGAGGTGCCGGGACCAGCAGCTTCGTCAAGCATGCATCTGCTGGGCCTTCGGGCAAAGGAGCCGGACAGTCGATCTGTCCGGACTTCTTCTGCCAGTCCTGTTAAAGGAATGGGAGCTTAGATCCCGCATAGAGTCAAACTATGAAAAACAAGTATCCTGTAATGGGTAAAATAAGCTTACCGCGCTGGCTTGGCGCTTCGCACAGAATCCGCAATCCTCGGTAATGGGAGGGTGAACCTCGGAGCCCTTGAATAGCACCTTCCAGGCATCTTCGTGCGTTGTGTCAAAGAGCCTGGACAAAGTTTGGTGTTGGGCTTGGTCGAATTCCCACAAGTTAAAAGCCCGTCGTTGACACGGGAGGATCCGGCGGAAGAGCATGACCTGGACTACGGTGACAAGTTTAACCTTCTTGTCAATCGGGTCTTTGACGCAGGTTTGGAGTCTGGTCAGCTCTGCCGAATTACCCCACGACAGGCCCGTCTCTTTCCAGGAGGTGAGCCGTGTGGGGATGCCAGATCGGAATTCGGGGGCCGCTGCCCATTCAGGGTCATGCGGCTCGGTGATGTAGAACCACCTCGATTGCCACCTTTGATGGTTTCCACAAAGGAGCCCTCGAGCCATGTGACGTTGGGCATCTTGCCCACCATGGCGCCTCCGCACTCCGCCTGCTGGCCGCCCACTACCTTCGGCTTGACATTGAAGATCTTCAGCCATAAGCCGAAGTGGGGCTTGATGCGGAGGAAGACCTCACACACGACGATAAATGCCGAGATGT
Organism: Triticum dicoccoides; assembly: GCF_002162155.2. Taxonomy (NCBI): domain Eukaryota; kingdom Viridiplantae; phylum Streptophyta; class Magnoliopsida; order Poales; family Poaceae; genus Triticum; species Triticum dicoccoides. Next base: position 499,247,806 of record NC_041385.1, on the reverse strand, counting down.
TGAGAATGAAGTTTGGGGCCAGGTCGTGGAAATCCAGGCCATAGTAGAACATGAGCCCCCGGACAAATGGGTGGAGTGGGAAGCCTAGTCCGCGGAGGAAATGGGGGAGGAACACTACCCTCTCATGGGGCCTAGGGGTGGGGATGAGCTTCCCCTCGTCTGGAAGCCAGTGCGCGATGTCGTTGGACAAGTATCCGGCCTTCCTCAACTTTTTGATATGCCCCTCCGTGACAGAGGAGGCCATCCACCTGCCTCCTGCTTCGGACATGGCTGGAGAAGGTTGAGGTGGGAAGTGCGGACTTGGGCGCTGGAGCTCGAGTGTGCGGAGATGGACAAGCAAAGGAGGAAGAAGGCGTAAATGGAAAGAGTGGATCCTTATCCCCTTATATGGGCGGACGAAACTATGTACCCCCACCAGCCTAGTAAAACTCGCTTATCTCCCAGGCGCCGTGATTAATGGCGCGGTTGGGTTACCCGCGCCCGTATTGATGAGAATCCCAGAATAAGGGGACATGATCTCTGCTTTGACAAGACGTGCCAAGGAAACCGCCTCGCTAAACGCACTGAGGTGGAACAGTAAAACGATTCGAATGAAGGCTTGGCCGTGGCAGGATGTCACGCTATGGAATACGTCAGCAGATTAGATTTGTACAAATATTATTCTCTCTACGGAGGTATGTGGAACTTATTTTGTAGAGCCGGACACTATCCTTGTGTTCAAAATCTTCTATGAAGTATTCGGAGGAGGAACCCACCTTGCAATGCCGAAGACAATCAATGCGCCGGACTCATCGTCATTGAAGCCTGGTTCAGGGGCTACTGAGGGAGTCCCAAATTAGGGGGTGTCCGGATGACCGGACTATAACCTTTGGCCGGACTCCTGGACTATGGAGATACAAGATTGAAGACTTCGTCCCGTGTCCGGATGGGACTTTCCTTGGCATGGAAGGCAAGCTTGGCGACACGGATATGTAGATCTCCTCCCATTGTAACCGACTGTGTGTAACCCTAGCCCTCTCCGGTGTCTATATAAAACAGAGGGTTTTAGTCCATAGGACGAACAACAATCATACCATAGGCTAGCTTCTAGGGTTTAGCCTCTCTGATCTCGTGGTAGATCTACTCTTGTACTACCCATATCATCAATATTAATCAAGCAGGAGTAGGGTTTTACCTCCATCGAGAGGGCCCGAACCTGGGTAAAAACATCGTGTCCCTTGTCTCCTGTTACCATCCGCCTAGACGCACAGTTCGGGACCCCCTAGCCGAGATCCGCCGGTTTTTACACCGACACACACCTTTTGGGAGAAGCCCACTTGATTAGAATTTATTAGAATACTCTATGTGCTTCACTTATATCTTTTGAGCTAGATAGTTTTTGCTCTAGTGCTTCACTTATATCTTTTAGAGCACGGCGGTGGCTTAATTTTGTAGAAATTGTTAGTCTCTCATGCTTCACTTATATTATTTAGAGAGTCTCTTAGAACAGCATGGTATTTGCCATGGTTATGAATTTGTTCCTAGAATGATGAGCATCCAAGTTGGGTATAATAAAAACTATCATAGAAAGTGCATTAAGCACTAGGATCATTTTGATGCTTGATAATTGTTTTGAGATATACAGATGGTAATGTTAGATTCATGCTAGTGGGTAATTATGAAATTGAGAAATACTTGTGTTAAAGTTGGCAAGTCCCGTAGCATGCACGTATGGTAAAAGTTGTGTGACAAATTTGTTGCATGAGGTGCTCTTTTGATTATCTTCCTTATGAGTGGCAGTCGGGGACGAGTGATGGTCTTTTCCTACCAATCTATCCCTCCAGGGACATGCGTAGTAGTACTTTGCTTTGAGGGCTAAGTAGACTTTTGCAATAAGTATATGAGTTATTTATGACTAATGTGAGTCCATGGATATACGCACACTCACCTTCCACTTAGCTAGCCTCTATTATATCGCGCAACTTTCGCCGGTATCTTGCACCCGTTATTTACCTTCCTCAAAACAGCCACCATACCTACCTATTATGGCATTTCCATAGCCATTCTGAGATATATTGCCATGCAACTTTACACTGTTCCGTTATTATGACACGCATCATCATTGTCATATTTCTCTTTGCATGATCATGTAGTTGACATCGTATTTTTGGCAAGTCCACCTTCATAATTTTCATACATGTCGCTCTTGATTCATTGCATATCCCGGTACACCACCGGAGGCATTCATATAGAGTCATATCTTGTTCTAGTTTTGAGTTGTAAATCAATAAAAGTGTGATGATCTTCATTATTAGAGCATTGCCCCAGTGAGGAAAGGATGATGAAGACTATGATTCTCCCACAAGTCGGGATGAGGCTTCGGACTTTTAAAAAAAAGGGGGGGAAGAGAAAGGACAAAAAAAAAGGCCAAAGGAAAAAAGAAAAAAAGAGAAAAAATAAAAAATAAAAAAAATAATGAGAGAAAAAGAAAGAAGGGACAATGTTACTATCTCTTTTCCACACTTGTGCTTCGAAGTAGCACCATGATCTTCATGATAGAGAGTCTCCTATGTTGTCACTTTCATATACTAGTGGGAATTTTTCATTATAGAACTTCGCTTGTATATTCCAATGATGGGCTTCCTCAAAATGCCCTAGGTCTTCCTGAGCAAGCAAGTTGGATGCACACCCACTTAGTTTCTTTTGTTGAGCTTTCATACATTTATAGCTCTAGTGCATCCGTTGCATGACAATCCCTACTCACTCACATTGGTATCTATCAATGGGCATCTCCATAGCTCGTTGATACGCCTAGTTGATGTGAGACTATCTTCTCCCTTTTTGTCCTCACAACCACCACCATATACCTCCATAGTGCTATGTCCATGGCTTGCGCTCATGTATTGCGTAAGAGTTGAAAAAGCTGAAGCGCGTTAAAAAGTATGAACCAATTGCTCGGCTCGTCATCGGGGTTGTGCATGATGTGAGTACTTTGTGTAATGAAAATGAAGCATGGCCTAACTATATGATTTTGTAGGGATAAGCTTTCTTTGGCTATGCTATTTTGATAGGACATGATTATTTGTTAGTATGCTTCAAAGTATTATTATTTTTATGTTTTATAAGCTTTTATCTTGAATCATTTGGATCTGAACAATCATGCCACAATAAAGAAAATTACATTGAGAATTATGCTAGGTAGCATTCCACATCAAAAATTCTGTTTTTATGATTTACCTACTCGAGGACGAGCAGGAATTAAGCTTGGGGATGCTTGATACGTCTCCAACATATCTATATTTTTTGATTGTTCCATGCTATTATATTAACCGTTTTGGATGTTTATGGGCTTTACTTTACACATTTATATCATTTTTGGGACTAACCTACTAATTGGAGGCCCAGCCAGTATTGTTGTTTTTTTGCCTATTTCGGTATTTCGAAGAAAAGGAATATCAAACGAGTCCAAACGGAATGAAACCTTCGGGAGCATGATTTTTGGAACAAACGTGATCCAGAGGAGTTGGAGTGCAAGTCAAAGAGCAGCCGAGGCGGCCACGAGGGTGGAGGGCGCGCCCACCCCTACAGGGCGCGCCCCCTATCTTGTGGGCCCCTCGGGCAGCCACTGAGGGAGTCCTGGATTAGGGGGTATCCGGATAGCCAGACTATATTACTTTGGACGGACTGTTGGACTATGAAGATACAAGACTCAAGACTTCATCCCGTGTCCGGATGGGACTCTCCTTTGCGTGGAAGACAAGCTTGGCGATTTGGATATTATATTTCCTTCCTTGTAACCGACTCCATGTAAACCCTAGCCCTCTCCGGTGTCTATATAAACTGGAGAGTTCAGTCCGTATGAGGACGATCATAGCATTCATAGTCATCATAGGTAGCTTCTAGGGTTTAGCTTCTACGATCTCGTGGTAGATCAACTCTTGTAACACTCATATCATCAATATCAATCAAGCAGGAAGTAGGGTTTTACCTCCATCAAGAGGGCCCGAACCTGGGTAAACATTGTATCCCTTACCTCCTATTACCATTAGCCTTAGACGCACAGATCGGGACCCTCTACCCGAGATCCGCCGGTTTTGACACCGACATTGGTGATTTCATTGAGAGTTCCTCTGTGTCGTCGCTGCAAGGCTCGATGGCTCCTTCAATCATCAAGAACAATGCGGTCCAGGGTGAGACTTTCTCCCCCGGATAGATCTTCGTGTTCGGCGGCTTCGCACTGCGGGCCAACTCGCTTGGCCATCTGGAGCAGATCGGCAGCTACGCCCCTGGCCATCAGGTCAGGTTCGGAAACCTAAACTACACGGTCGATATCCGCGGAGACTTGATCTTCAACGGATTCGGGCCTACGCCAGGAGCGCCGGACAGTCATGACGGGTACGGCTTAGACCTACTGTCGGACAGTGCTCAGGATATCGCCCCTGAAGGAGCCCCGGACCTAAATCCTGGGCAGATTGCACCGCCCAAGGACGGGTGGATGAACCCCGCCCCGGAGGCCGCACACCCATCGGCAGTAGAGCCGAACACAGACTTCACCCCCAAGGAAGCTTGTGACACCGGACCCCCGGACTCGTATCCGGCTGTAGGTTCTAGTCCACGCACCTCCGAGCCCACCGAACCTGGTTGGGCTCCGGTAATGGAGTTCACCGCTGCGGATATCTTCCAGCACTCGCCCTTTGGCGACATGCTAAACTCTTTAAAGTCTCTCTCTTTGTCAGGAGACTCTTGGCCGATCTATGTACGGATCGAGTGGGAAGCTAGCGACGAAGGAGTTCGTTGCCCACCCACCACCCACTTCATAGCCACGGTCGATGATTTGACCGACGTGCTTGACTTCGACTCCGAAGACATCGATGGTTTGGATGGCAATGTAGGAGAAGAACAGGAACCACCACCCACGGGGCGGTGGACGGCCACCTCTTCATATGCCATATATATGGTGGACACTCTGAAAGAAACCAATGGTGATGAGGCAATGGAGGATAACCCCTCAAAGAAGAAAGCAAAGCATGGGCGTCGTCAGCGGCACTCGAAGCCCCGCCACAGCAATACCGGCACAACAGTCAAAAACAATCCAGAGGATGTCAAAGATAAATACAAGCCCGATCAGCCTGCCTTCGAGCAGGCTGGACAAGTGACGGATGGATACTCGGCGAGGAACAACTGCACGCCCCCTTCCGAAGACAAAGTGAGCCTCGGCGACGATGAATTCGACGTGCCTGAGGATCCCGCGAAACAAGTTCGCTTCAAGCAATGGCTTATGGCCACAGCGAGGAGCCTGCAAAAGAAGCAACAACAGCTCAAAACTGACCAAGATGTGATCACTGACAAATGGACCAAGATCCTGGCTACCGAGGAATACGGACTCGACCGCCTCGACAAAAAGCACACACGGCACAATTTGCTACCTCAGCCAAAGAAGGAGAACCTAAGGCGCATGCCCCGACGCCAGTATATCACCATGCTCCAGGACAATACGCAGGAAACACGAAGCAACATCCTCAAGCCTCGGCGCAATTGTCATAAACGTCAAGTCAGGGAAGTTGGTGCCAAACACAGCGGCCCCCGAGCCAGTCAGCGAAAAAAGTGCAGCTCAAGTCCATCCGGCCCAAGCAGCATACTCGATCAACCATGTGAAATTCATGGTACCCCTAAAAGGGCAGCCAAACATACCCATAGAGAATGCCGGATCCTCAAAGCAAAATGGCCAGTCGCGCGCCGGAAACAATGAAGGGAGGTTCCAAACAACGAAAGACCGATCAAACATGGTGAGGTTAATGGAAGATCCCCCCAAACATACGGCTGATCGTCTCTGACCACATCGACCGTCCGAATAACATCAGCCATAAGCAATTTTATTGCACTCACTATCAGCCCAATAGCTGGGGGGATCCATTTCACACGAACCCCCACGGGCATAAACCTATCAACAACATCTCCTCAAAGATGCAAGGTGCAAAGGGCAAGTTTTAACTGGCCCGCCGTAAAAATGGTTGTCTTCGGATCACCAAACAAATACCACGCCGAAGAATAAGTCTTCGACACTGTCCCCCCCCTACACAGTAATTACCACATACTACTAGGACGAACCACGTTGGCTTGATTCAATGGGGTATAACATTAGGCCAGTCCCGCGTGACATAGTCACATTTATGGGCAAGGCTGAACTCCACCCCCAGGGTGGAAATCCTACCGCTGCTGGAATAGCGAGCCGTGCCTGTTTGCCAAATTTCGATTCGGCATCCAACTACCCGGACACCAATTGAGGAGTCCAAACTATCTTATGGCATGATAGCCTGGTTCACCTGAGGGAGTCCTGGATTAGGCGGTATCCGGACAGCCGCACTATACACATCATCCGGACAATTGAAGCGTGAAGATACAAGACTCCGACCCGTGTCCGACTAGGACTCTCCTTTGCGTGGAAGGCAAGCTTGGTGATCCGGATATTATATTTCCTTCCTTGTAACCGACTCCATGTAAACCCTAGCCCTCTCCGGTGTCTATATAAACCGGAGAGGAAGGAGAACCTAAGGCGCATGGTCCGGAGAGGATGGTCCATCATAGTCTAGCTTCTAGGGTTTAGCCTCTATGATCTCGTGGTAGATCTACTCTTGTACTACTCATATCTTCAATATTAATCAAGCAGGAAGTAGGGTTTTACCACAATCGAGAGGGCCCAAACCTGGGTAAACATTGTGTCCCTTGCTTCCTGTTACCATCAGCCTAAGACGCACAGATCGGGACCCCCTACCCGAGATCCGCCGGTTTTGACACCGACATTGGTGCTTTCATTGAGAGTTCCTCTGTGTCGTTGCTTTGAGGCTTGATGGCGCCTTCAATCATCAACAACACTGTCCAGGGCAAGACTTTTCTCCCCGGACAGATCTTTGTGTTCGGCTTCGCTTGGCCATCTGGAGCAGGTCGACAGCTATGCCCCCGGCCACCAGGTCAGGCTCGGAAAGCTAAACTATACGGGCGATATCCGCGGAGACTTGATCTTCGACAAAATCTGGCATGTGCCAGGAACGCCGGATAACCACGATGAGCACGGCCTAAACCTGTTGTCGGACAGTGCTCGTGATATCACCCCTGTAGTAGCCCCGGACCTAAATCCGGAGCAGACTGCGTGGCCCAAGGACGGGTGGATGGACCCCGCCCCGCCGGCCTCACATTCATCGGCGGTAAAGCCGAACAAAGGCCTCACTTCTAAGAGCTTGTGACTCCGGACCCCCGGACTCGTATCCGGTTGTAGGTTCCAGTCCGCGAGCTCCCGAACCCACCGAGCCTGGTTGGGCTCCAGTAATGGAGTTTACCACTGCGGATATCTTCCAGCACTCGCCCTTTGGCGACATGCTGAATTCTTTAAAGTCTCTCTCTTTGTCAGGAGACTCTTGGCCGAACTATGTCTGGCTCGAGTGGGAAGCAGGCGACGAAGGAATTCGCTGCCCACCCACCACCCACTTCATTACCACGATCGATGATCTAACCGACGTGCTTGACTTCGACTCCGAAGACATTGGCGGCATGGACGACGATGCAGGAGAAGAACAGGAACCACCGCTCAAAGGGCGCTGGACAACCACC
>NC_041385.1:499200320-499239840 GCF_002162155.2 Triticum dicoccoides | reverse complement strand
TATATATGGTGGACACTCAGAAAGAAACCAATGGCGATGAGGCAACGGAGGATAACCCCTCAGGGAGAAAAACAAAGCATGGTCGTCGCCAACGCCGCTCCAAGCCCCGCCACAACAATACCGATACCGGAGACGAAAACAATCTGGATGGTGCCGAAGATTAATACAACCCCGATCAGCCCGCCTTCGAGCAGGCCGAGCAGGAAGATGGGCAGGGCAGCCCAGATGAGCAGGCGACGGGCGGGTATCCGGAGGAGGACAACTACATGCCCCCCCCCCTCCTAAGATGAGATTAGCTTTGGCAATGACGAGTTCGGCGTGCCTGAGAACCCCGTGGAGCAGGAACGCTTCAAGCGCCGGCTTATTGCCACTGCGAGGAGCCTGAAAAGGAAGCAACAGCAGCTTAAAGCTAACCAAGATTTGCTCGTGGACAGGTGGACCAAGGTCCTGGCCACCGAGAAATACAAACTCGACCGCCCTGACAAAGGGCACGCACGGCATAATTCACTACCCCAACCTAACCAGGAGAACCCAAGGCGCATACCCGGATATCAATTCACCGCAACGGTCCAAGACAATACGAAGGATGCACGAAGAGGCACCCTCAAGCCTCGGCGCAATTGTCATAAACGTCAAGTCAGGGAAGTTGATGCCAAATCCAGCAACTCCCAGTCCGGTCAGCGGACAAAGAACAGCTCAAGCCTATCCGGCCCTAGCAACATACTCGATCAACCATGTGAAATTCATGGTACTCCTAAAAGGACGGCCAAGCACACCAATAGAGAATGCCGAATCCTCAAAACAAAGAGGACGGTCATGTGCCGAAAATAAGGAGGGGAGGAGTTCAACAACGGCGACGTCAAAAGATCCTCCAGGTCATAAAAGTACGGCCGATCTCCCCCGATCACATAAACCGTCCGGGCAATATCGACCACATCAATTTAATTGCAGTAACTCTAGACCTAGTAGTCTGGGGGCTCCATCTCATAGAGAGCCCCGGCGGATATGAAGCCACAAATAACATCTTCTAAAAGATGCCAGGTGCAAAAGCCAAAGTTTTATTGGCCCACCATTCTAACGGTTGTCTTCGGATCACCAAAAAATGCCACGCCAAAGAATAATTCTTTGGCACCTTCCCCTCATACGGTAATTTTACCATATGTTAACGGGACAAACCACGTTGACTAGATTCCACGTGGTAAACCATTAGGCCAACCCCGTGTGATACAACCACACCTATGGGCAAGGCCGAACCCCGCCTTTAAAGCGGAAATCATACCACTGACCGGAGTAATGAGTTGTGTCTGCCTATCAATTTTTTTGATATGACAGCCAACTATCCGGACACCAACAAAGTATTCCGCGCTACTTCACGGTATAACAGCGGGGCTAACCAGGTTCCGATCAGGAACCCTCGGACCAACCACAGGAGGACATTTAGCTGCCCTCAAGTATTTGCTTTTACAAACTAACTTTGACGCAGAATAGGCTTGGCGGCGTGGAATCGGCCTGGACACACAAGGACAGGAACACATAAGTGAACCCCCCCCCCCCAACGAAGGCAGTCCGGATTTACTTCAGATCCAATCACAGCCCCCTCCAGTCCGGCCATGACAGGTTCCCCCAGAAACACCTCTTTTCATAAATCGTACTTATATGCATAGACATGTCATCCTACTATAATGCGTAGATTTAAATAACACTTACCGGTTGTCGCTTCTCAACGACGCCTTTTTGTCAAAAACGGCACACACGCCTTGTGTTATGCCCAATTATGCCGGGGGCTTCACAGTACGGCAATAAAAAAGACCGACCACCTTTTCAGTTGCTCGGCACCCCGAAATTATAGCACTATATGCATCAGCTCTGAATCATGTCTTGGGTCATTGGTTGGGTTTGTCCGGCTCCCATATTTTGGTATCTTACGTTTCACCCCATCGGCTAAGGTAGTGCTAGGAGAACTACTGTGATTGTGTCCCGGTTCTGCCGGACGAGCACCTCAGTAGAGAAAGCCGAAAACTGACTGTCATGATACAGCAAGAGCTGGTCAGCTGTTCGAGAGGTTGTAAAATCCTTAAATATTTATTCCGCATAACACCATTATAAATGCAGAGTGCGAGGGATCGGTCTTCCGATCAGGCGACAATAGAGCCCCTAGTGCGGTCTTCCGAACACTAGGGGCTGCGCCGACCATACTCGAATTCCTATGGCTACGTGAGAGTGGTAAAGCGCTATAGTCCAATTGCCTGGTTCGTGGTGAGTAACACCTCCTTAAAAGGACCCAATCATGGGATAAAGCGTGTTCAGGTATGTCCCGAACACCCCCGTATTTCTTTCGTGGGGGCAGAAGCCGACGACTTGGCAACTCTTAGGATTTACATACACTAAACAGCCGCACAGGAAGAATAAAATGTTCAAACAAAATAGGAAATAAATAATAAAAGTGTCAGGACCCCGACTCGATGCCACATAGGTCTAGCCGGTGACACCTCATATCACTTTGCGGCCTCACGCACGGTATTCCCACGGGTGTCGCCTTACCTTTGCCCGGGACCGTTTGCGCCTTTTGGCACACGTATATGACAGTGTCGCTAGCACCCATATGATAGGGAGCCCGGGCTGACATGGCTAGTCGTAAATCCAAAGTGGCACAGACTTACAGGGACAGGCATCCATGACCCAGCATCGAACGTGTCGGTCATCAGCGAGTGAATCCAGGCTGTAGCACTGGGCTAGCAGGACTCCGGTGAACCGGGCTGTAGCGGGCTAACAGGACTCCGGTATTCATTGCGTGACATTTCCCCGAAGGGACAGACACAGGAACGAAGAAGGACACATGCCGGCCAGCCTAAGTGTCCCGGAGCAGTAGCAAGCTACCATGGCTCGGTGGAAACACTAGGAGACATTTCCCGGTAAGAGAGGCTACCAAGGATAAACAACTAGGTTGTCAGATCCCACACATACCAAGCATTTCAATAACATACACACAATATGCTCGATATGTGCAAATACAACATGGCATCACAACATGACTCTACAACTCAAGTATTTAGTCAAATAGGCTCCGAGGAGCGAGATATTACAATCATGGGTCTCATGACCCAACAATCAGAGCATACAAGTCAAAGCACATGCGGAAGCTTAACATGTCTGAGTACAGACAACTATAAATGAAAAAGGCTGAGAAGCCTGACTATCTACCAGATACTGCCGAGGGCACAAGATCGTAGCTGAGGTATCAAGCTAAACGTCGAAGTCCACGTGGAACTACTAGTGAGACTGAAGTCTCTCTGCAAAAACATAAAATAGGCAAACGTGAGTACAAATGTACCCAGCAAGACTTACATCAGAACTAACTACATATGCATCATTTTCAACAAAGGGGATGGTGGAGTTTGACTGCAGCAAGCCAGCTTTGACTCGGTGGCTATCCTGAACTACGACTGCAAGTAACTCTTTTGAGGTGGCGCACACGAGTCCACATATTCACCATATCAATACACCACTATGGATCCGCTCCCGTCTCCCTACGAGAACGCCATCCATAGCACTCACGCTTATCTTGCGCATTTTAAAGTATCCACTTTCACTTGTCTATGAACTGATATAAGCAACCCAGAAGTCCTTTACCGCGGACACGGCTATTCGAATAGATGATGTTAACCCTGCAGGGGTGTACTTCTTCATACATGTTTCCACCACTTAGCGTCTGCACACGACATGTGCTCGGCAGACTTCAAGCGAAAGCCGACGTGGGTGTAGACCACGACCTACCTAAACACTCAAGTCTCTAGTCCAGGTTTATTGCCTATTCGGGTTCCATCCATGAGGAGATCCGGCCGGAGTTTCGCTCACAGCCCCAAACGATGTGAATAGGGTTCCGTGACACCAAACGGGCGCCCGGTATACCCGGCCACGTGCCTACCGCATCACAGCCCACCCCTATGGTCAGCGCTGTCCACGGCCTCCAGCATACTACAAACACCAGAAACTACTTGCAACTCCTGGACAGAGGACAAGGGTGAATAAGAAGTCGAGCGGGGTCATATTTCAGGGCCCAATGTATGGTAGTAGCTGAATCATGGATCACAAACACAGAACTCAGTTCCTGAGGACGGCTTCAATGAGACAACCCACCATGTACTCCTACATGGCCTCTCACCGACACCTTTTACCAAATCGTGTTCACACACTTAGCTCACACACAGTAGGACATGTTCACCCGCCTCTGATTCATCCCCGATGAATCAGACCTGACTCAACTCTAAGCAGTAGCAGGCATGACAAACAAGCATGAATGAGTAGGCACATCAGGGCTCAAACAACTCCTACTCATGCTAGTGGGTTTCATCTATTTACTGTGGCAATGTCAGGTCATGCAAAGGATAAAGGGGTTCAGCTACCGCAGCAAGTAACAAATATGTCGTTGTTGTCCTAATGCAGTAAAAGAGAGCAGGAGCGAGAGAGTGGGATTTTATCGGAATGAACAAGGGGGTTTTGCTTGCCTGGCACTTCTGAAGATAATATAGCTCTTCATCAGTGTCAACGATCACATCATCGATATCACGTCTATCGAGAGGGGACAATACCGGCAACACAGAAGGGAACACAATCAATGCAATGCACAATATGATGCATGATCATGACATGGCAAAATGAATGTGTTTTGGGCTAATGCAACTAGCAACAGATTAAATGAAGTTGGTTTGAATACAAGATTCAAATTCAAACTCCATATGTGATTATTCAAATGCCATTTAATTGATTTGTGCTAAACAGCAGCTATAAGTTGTTCTAACATGCATGAAAATGGTACATATGGATTCCTTGGATTTTTCTGATAATTTTTCATATATAAATTATTTAATTTGGAGTTACGGTTGAATTTCTATGATTTTTAGAAGTTTTTTACCATTTTCTGGAATTTCCTGAATAATAATAAATCCAGAAATGAATTTACTGCGTCAGCACTGCGTCACCGTGACGTCAGCAGGTCAACAGACGCTGCTGCTGGTCAAACCTGACCAGTGGGGCCCACTGGTCAGTGACTACGGCTAATCCTAATATAACTTAAACCTAACCTAGTTTAATTAGTCGGCCCGGGCCCGCATGTCAGTGAGTCAGTGGCTTAATTAAACTTAGTTATTAACTTAACCAAAGGTTAGCAGGGGACGGGCCCACACGTCAGTGACCCAGGGGGGTCAAATCCCTGGTCAGCCCGGCTAATCCACCGGCGTCTAACCGCCGGCAACGACCAGACGCGGCGGTGGCTCGCCGGAATGGCTGCTCCGGCGCCCATTCGACGCGCGGAGGGGTTCTACAGGGAGCTCGAGCTCGTGCGCATCCAATGGAGCAAGCCAGAGGAGTTGGGGTTGGCTGTGGCGTCGGCAGCGGCGAGGGAGGCGGCGGCCGGAGTTCGGGCACCCGCGGGTTAGGCGATGCAGGGCGCTAGGGGAGGCGTTGGTGCGTGCTACGTGCTCCTGGTGAGGTGTGGAGCACGGTGGTGTGCCCGGCTTCGAGCCACAGTGGCTCTGGCCACGACAGCGACGAGGCACGGCGGCGGCGAGTTTCGGCCGTGGTGGAAGATGGAGCTAGGGGACGAAATCAAGTGCGCGGAGTGAGGGGAAGAGAAGAGGAGCTCACGGCGGGGTCGTAGGTGATCTCAGCGGCCTCGGGGACGGCCTGGTGACGACGAATCGGTCGACGGCGGCTGTCGGTGCAGGAAACGAAGATGGCGTCGGCGACGGTGCTGCTGGGCATCCAGGGGGTCTTCTGGTCGCGTGAGACGACGAGGAGGATGAGGGAGGACCGGCGGAGCTCGGGAGCGCGTCGGGGAGGAGAGGGGGTGGCGGTGGCCGCGAGGGAGCTCGTCGGTGGCGGCGGCTCCGTTCGGTCCGGGCGAGAGAGAGGGAACAGAGGAGAGAGGGGATGCAGCGGGGGAGGAAGAGGAGCGAGGGGACACGAGGCCTCGTCGTGGCGTTGCTAGGGAGGCCGGGGGAAGCAGGAGGTGGCCGGGAAGCAGGAGGTGGCCGAGGCCTCTCGGGCGCGCGCCACGCCTCGCCTCTGTTCGTCCTCCTGGCAGAGGAGGAAGAGGACAAGGGGGAGGAGGTGGGCTGGGCCGGCCAGATGGAGCTGGGCCAGGTAAGTGGCGCCAGGTAAGTTCTGTTCTGTTTCATATTTTTCTTCTGTTTTGCTTTTATTTAATTTATTTTGCCACTGTTTTGAATTTAAAATAATACAAACAATGCCAAAAACTCCTCTGAATATTTTATATTGCTAGATGGACTTTTCCAAAAGCTTATAAAATATTTCAGGGGTATTTGAAATTATATTCTAATTATATGAATATAATTCAAATTCAAATAGCTAATGAATTAAATCCAAAGTCCCAAAAATAAATCCTTAAAAATGTTCAATATTTTGGTTGGGACCAGAACCCTTGCCAAAAATTATCAAACATTTAAGAAGAGCATTTTGGAACAATGAATGAGATTTTTAGGGTTTCTGCCCTTCTTTTATTTAGGGTTTTGAGGCTTCCAATTTCCCTCAGTTCAAATTTCAGAATTTAAACATGATGCACACATGAAGCTAGCCTAGAGCACTACCAGCAGCTAGGGATGTGACAAAAAGTGCCATTATCCCATATTACAAAGAACGGCATGAGTGCCCTCAGGGAAACATAATGTCTTTGGTACACTTATCCGCCACAAGGCGGGCTCCTTTCAATACACCTTCATAGTACAGCTCGGGCTTGCGGTGCTCCTTACCCTTTGTCGGGCCCTTAGTCATCAGCTTCTCCGCATCGAGCTTCTCCCAATGCACTTTCGCACGGGCAAACGCCATGCGCGCACCCTCTATACAGACTGATCGCTTAATAGCATCAAGCCGAGGACAGGCGCCCACAATCCGCTTCACGAGTCCGAAGTAACTGCTCGGGGTTGGCTCCGCGGGCCATAGCCGGATAACCAAGTCCTTCATGGCTAGCTCGGCCGCCTGGTGCAGTTCGACCAGCTGCTTCAGCTAATCAATAAAGGGCACGGAATAGTTCGGCGCCAAATACTGTGACCAGAAATCCCTCCCCGCCGACTTCTTCTCCTCGGTCCGGTAGAATTGGGCGGCATCTGATATACTGCGAGGCAGATCCGCAAATGCCCCTGGAAAAACAAGAATTCAGCTCGTCGCTTAGAGTTCTCCCTATTATCATGCACAAATGGCCATGAATACAATAGGCCTTACCAGCCGCAACCTTCCGGGCCTCTTGGATGTCCCGCACAGCACCTCAGGCCTCTTCCCGAGCATCTTCCGCAGCTTGGAGTGCTTAGGCGAGCTCGGATTCTTTTCCTACTAAACTCTGCTCCAAGCCCTCGCTTTTCTTCACAGCTTCTTGGAGCTCTCGCTCAGCTGCGATGACCCTGGCCTCGTGTTTCTCGTGAAGCACCTGTTCGCGGCAACCTTCTCATTGGCATCAGCCACCGCCTTCTTCAGTGCCTCATACTCGGCACTCGCCCTAGAGCATACAATACAAATACTTTTCACTAGGCACAATTACGCATTCATGCCGAATTCAAGACAATGTTTCAACATACCTTGCTTGTCCTCCAATTGCTTATTTACACGGCCAAGTTCTTCTTCGGCCCGCTCCAGGCTCTGCTTTAGTCCGGACACTTCCGCACTATGAGCGGTCGTCTTCTCTGCAGACGCCTGTTTTCACATAAAGGGTTATACGTCATTCACAAAGGCTCCTGCAAAAGTAGAGGGTTTGATCCCCTGTCCGACTCTTTCTCTCTTTCGCCGGACAATGTATCAGGGGCTACTACTCATACTATGACGATTTCCTCAAAGGTTTCTTAGAAAACATACCTCAAAGGCCCTTATAAGGCCAAGGCAGGACTCATTCAACCCGCTCTCGGCAGACTGAATCTTTTCAATCACCGCACCCATGAGGGTTCGATGTTCATCGATGATAGACATGCTCTTTAACGCTGTCGATAGACCGCCAGTCAGCTCTGCTTGGACGGAGGTTGCCGACGGAGTAGGCAAGCCTTCCACTATCGAGGATGGCTGCTCGCCCGATCCTGGAGCCTTAGAGGTCTCCAGGACATTGTCCGGCTATGGTCCAAACCCGTGATCGCCCCCACCATCGACATGCCAGGAGGCCGCCCCCGTATGTCCGGCCCTAGAAACATGCCTCCCCTGGTCCAGGCCTCTTTGAGACGACACCTCGGTGTCGCGCCTGGACTTTGGGGAAGGGGCCTCTAGAGGCGTCTTGCTCTCCAAAGCGTCCGAGCTCAGCGAATCCTCCGATGAGGACTGTCTGGCGCGAGACCACTCCGGGCTATATAACATATGGCGACAGTTAAAACTACTATACTCGAAATGATCCTGGACGCATATGCATGTTCGGATGTCGGATACTTACGACTTTCCCAGGGGCTGGGCCCTGGGATCCCACTCCGGGCTGTTATCGGTAGCCGTGGTGGATGCCTCTGGGAGGGAGCCTCTCCCCCTCATGGGTGATCCGGCCTCCAGGGACGGGGAAGGCGACCTCTTCTTCCCACCTCCAGAGTGAGGCTCGTCCTCCTCTGCTTCCTCCTCTTCGTCTTCGGAAGAAGGATCGTCGCCGGAGTCTTCAGATTTTGAGTTTGAAGCCTCGCGGCGGCGGAGGCCGCTCCGGGTCTTTTTGACCTTCTTGGAGGCCTCCTTCTTTGGCGCCTTGTAAGGCGTTGGGACCAGCATCTTCGTTAGAAGAGGTCCGGCCGGTTCCTCCAGCAGCGGGGCCGGACATTGTATCCGCTCCACCCTTTTTATCCATCCCTGGAGTCATGATGAGACATGATAAAAATATCTCCCTCAGGACATGCCAACTGAAGCATGGATAGGCAAAGCGTAGCTATAACTTACCGGGCTCGCAGAATGGGATAATTGATACCCACGGTCCTCGGCGGAGCCAGGCCATGATTTGCCGGACTTAAAGAACACCTTCCAGATATCCTTGTGGGAGGAATCATAAAGCTCCCGAAGGGTTTGGTGCTCGGTTGGGTTGTACTCCCACAGATTACAGGCTTGACACTAGCAAGGGAGAACCAGGCGAACTAACATCACCTGGACTACGTCGACGAGCTTGACGTCCTTGTCGACCACACTCTGGACGCGCGTCTGGAGCAGCGACAGCTCATCGGACGAGGACCAGTTCGGGCCCGTCTTGGGCTAGGATGTGAGCCGTAGCGGGGCTCTGGATCTGAATTCGGGAGCTGCAGCCCACTTTTTGCCGTGCGGTTCGGTGATATAGAACTACCGCTGCTGCCACTCCTTGATGGAGTCGTTGAAGGCACCCATCAGCCAAACAACCTTGGGCATCTTCCTCACCATGGCACCACCGCACTCTGCGTGCTCGCCACTCACCACCTTGGGCTTCACATTGAAGATATTCAGCCACAGGCCGAAGTGAGGTGAAATACGGAGAAAGGCCTCACACATGACGATGAATGTCGAGATGTTGAGGAAAGAATTGCGGGAAAGATCATGAAAATCGATCCCATAGTAATACATGACTCCGCGAACAAATGGGTGAAGGGGAAACCCGAGCCCGCAGACAAAATGGGGAAGAAACACGACTCTCTCGTGAAGCTCCAGAGTAGGGACGACTTGTCCTGCCGGTGGGAGACGATGGACGATCTTCTTGGCTAGGTACCCGGCCTCTCGGAGCCTCTTGATATCCCACTCCTGGACGGTAGAGGCCATCCATTTGCCTCCTGCTCCGGATCTGGACATCTTTGGAAAAACTCTCTTCGATGGAAAGGAAGAAGGCTTGGGTGTTAGGGCTCGAATAGAGGGGAATGGGCTAGCGGAAGGAGAAGGCGTGGGTAAAGAGGAAGAGACCTTATCTCTTTATAGAGACGGTGAAAGCTTTTTGCGCCTCCCCACTTGCCTGGTGAACCTGCTCGTTTCCCACTCACCGCGATTAACGGTGCGGTTGGATTACCCATACCCGTATTGATGAGAATCCCATAATAAGGGGACACGATCTCTGCTATGGCAAAACATGTAGACGAAACCGCTCCGTGATATGCGCTGCGGCTAGTTGTGGGAGAGCGGTTCGCATAATGACTCGGCCGTAATAACATGTCACATTGTCAGCAGATTACGTTTGTGAAATATCATTCTCTCTACGGTGGTATGTGGAGATCGTTTCGCAGAACCGGACACGGTCTACGTGTTCGATAATTACTTTGGAGTATTCGGAGAAGGAACCCGCCTTGCAATGCCGAAGACAAGACTGCGCGCTAGACTCATCGTCATTGAAGCCTGGTTTATGGGCTACTGAGGGAGTCCTAGATTAGGGGGTATCTGGACAGCCGGACTATACACATCGTCCGAACTATTAAAGCGTGAAGATACAAGACTCCGACCCATGTCCGGATGGGACTCTCCTTTGCGTGGAAGACAAGCTTGGCGATCCGGATATTATATTTCCCTCCTTGTAACCGACTCCATATAAACCCTAGCCCTCTCCGGTGTCTATATAAACCGGAGAGGATGGTCCTTAGAAGGCCGATCACAATTACAATCATACCATCATAGGCTAGCTTCTAGGGTTTAGCCTCTACGATCTCGTGGTAGATCTAACCTTGTACTACTCATATCTTCAATATTAATCAAGGAGGAAGTAGGGTTTTACCTCCATCTAGAGGGCCCGAACCTGGGTAAACATTGTGTCCCTTGCTTCCTGTTACCATCAGCCTAAGACGCACAGATCGGGACCCCCTACCCGAGATCCGCCGATTTTGACACCGACATCACCCAAGCTCCGATCAGGCACCCGCGCTTCAACCACAGGACATGCAGCTGCCCTTAAGCATTTGTCTTTACAGACTAACCTCGGCGCAGAAGAGGACTGGCGATGTGGAATCAGCTCAGACGCACAAGGCAGGAGCACACAAATAACCCCCCCCCCCAACGGTGGCAGTCCGGATACAGTTCGGATCCACACGAAGCCTCCTCCAGTTCGGCCACGAAAGGTTCTGCCAAAAAAACACCTCTTTTTATAATTATAACCTATACTCATATGCATAGACATGTCACTCTACTACAATGCGTAGACTTAAATAACACTTACCGGCCGTCGTTCCTCATTGACACCTTTCTGTCATAAACGGCACCCATGCCTCATGTTATGCCCCAATTGAAGGAAATATGCCCTAGAGGCAATAATAAAGTTATTATTTATTTCCTCATATCATGGTAAATGTTTACTATTCACGCTACAATTGTATTAACCGGAAACATGATACATGTGTGAATACATAGACAAACTTAATGTCACTAGTATGCCTCTACTAGACTAGCTCATTAATCAAAGATGGTTATGTTTCCTAACCATATACATGTGTTGTCATTTGATTAACGGGATCACATCATTAGGATAATGATGTGATTGACTTGACCCTTTCCATTAGCTTAGCACTTGATCGTTTAGTATTTGCTATTGCTTTCTTCATGACTTATACAAGTTCCTATAACTATGAGATTATGCAATTCCCGTTTATCGGAGGAACACTTTGTGTGCTACCAAACGTCACAAGTAACTGGGTGATTATAAAGGAGCTCTACAGGTGTCTCCAAAGGTACATGTTGAGTTGGCATATTTCGAGATTAGGTTTTGTCAGTCCGATAGTCGGAGAGGTATCTCTGGGCCCTCTCGGTAATGCACATCACTATAAGCCTTGCAAGCAATGTAGCTAATGAGTTAGTTACGGAATGATGCATTATGTAACGAGTAAAGAGACTTGCCGGTAACGAGATTGAACTAGGTATTGGATACCGATGATCGAATCTCGGGCAAATAACATACCGATGACAAAGGGAACAACGTATGCCGTTATGCGGTTTGAACTTCGTAGAATATGTAGGAACCAATATGAACATCCAGGTTCCGCTATTGGTTATTGACCAGAAACAGTTCTAGGTCATGTCTACATAGTTCTCGAACCCGTAGGGTCCGCACGCTTAAGGTTTCGTTGACAGTTTTATTATGAGTTTATGAGTTTTGATGTACCGAAGGTTGTTCGGAGTCCTGGATGTGATCACGGACATGACGAGGAATCTCGAAATGGCTGAGACATAAAGATCAATATATTGGACGACTATATTTGGACAACGGAAAGGTTTCGTGTGAGATTGGGACTATACCGGAGCTCCGGGAGGTTATCGAAACCCCCCGGTAGGTATATGGGCCTTATTGGGCCTTAGTGGAAAGGAGGGAGAAGGAGCAAAGGAGGGGCACACCCCCCAAGCCCTATCTGAATTGGGAGGGGGGGCGCCCCCCCTTTCCTTCTTCCCTCCCCCCTCTTCCTTCCCTCTCCTACTCCTAATAGGAAAGGGGGGAGTCCTACTCTCGGTTGGGGTTGGACCCCCCCTAGGGCGCGCCACCCCCTTGGCCGGCCCCGTCTCCTCCACTCCTTTATATACGGGGGAGGGGGCACCCCATAGACACAACAATTGATCTCTTGATCTCTTAGCCGTGTGCGGTGCCCCCCTCCACCAAAGTCCTCGATAATATTGTAGCGGTGCTTAGGCGAAGCCCTGCGACGGTAGAACATCAAGATCTTCAACACGCCGTCGTGCTGTTGGAGTCTGGGGATCGTCATCGAGCTGAACATGTGCTAGAACTCGGAGGTGCCGTAGTTTCGGTGCTTGATCGGTCGGGCCATGAAGACGTACGACTACATCAACCGCATTGTTCTAACGCTTCCGCTTTCGGTCTACGAGGGTACATGGACAACACTCTCCCCTCTCGTTGGTATGCATCACCATGATCTTGCGTGTGCGTAGGAATTTTTTTGAAATTACTACGTTCCCCAACAGTGGCATCCGAGCCAGGTTTTATGCGTTGATGTTATATGCACGAGTAGAACACAAGTGAGTTGTGGGCGATACAAGTCATACTGCTTACCAGCATGTCATACTCTGGTTCGGCAGTATTGTTAGATGAAGCGGCCCGGACCGACATTACGTGTACGCTTACGCGAGACTGGTTTTACCGCCGTTCTTTGCACACAGGTGACTAGCGAGTGTCAGTTTCTCCAACTTTAGCTGAACCGAGTGTGGCTACGCCCGGTCCTTGCGAAGGTTAAAACAGCACTAACTTGACAAACTATCGTTGTGGTTTTAATGCGTAGGTAAGAACGGTTCTTTCTCAGCCCATAGCAGCCACGTAAAATTCGCAACAACAAAGTAGAGGACGTCTAACTTGTTTTTGCAGGGCATGTTGTGATGTGATATGGTCAAGACGTGATGCTATATTTTATTGTATGAGATGATCATATTTTGTAACCGAAGTTATCGGCAACTGGTAGGAGCCATATGGTTGTCGCTTTATTGTATGAAATGCAAACGCCCTGTAATTGCTTTACTTTATCACTAAGTGGTAGCGATAGTCGTAGAAGAAATAGATGGCGTAACGACAACGATGCTATGATGGAGATCAAGGTGTCACGCCGGTGACGATGGTGATCACAATGGTGCTTCGGAGATGGAGATCACAAGCACAAGACGATGATGGCCATATCATATCACTTATATTGATTGCATGTGATGTTTATCCTTTATGCATCTTATCTTGCTTTGATTGACGGTAGCATTTTAAGATGATCTCTCAGTAAATTATCAAGAGGTGTTCTCCCTGAGTATGCACCATTGCGAAAGTTCTTCATGCTGAGACACCATGTGATGATCGGGTGTGATAGGCTCTACGTTCAAATACAACGGGTGAAAAACAGTTGCACACAGGGAATACTTAGGTTAAACTTGACAAGCCTAGCATATACAAATATGGCCTCGGAACACGGAGACCGAAAGGTCGGACGTGAATCATATAGTAGATATGATCAACATAGTGATGTTCACCATTGAAACTACTCCATCTCACGTGATGATCGGACATGGTTTAGTTGATTTGGATCACGTGATCACTTAGATGACTAGAGAGATGTCTGTCTAAGTGGGAGTTCTTAATTAATATGATTAATTGAACTTAAATTTATCATGAACTTAGTACCTGATAGTATTTTGCTTGTCTATGTTTGTTGTAGATAGATGGCTCGTGTTGTTCTTCCGTTGAATTTTAATGCGTTCCTTGAGAAAGCTAAGTTGAAAGATGATGGTAGCAATTACACGGACTGGGTCCGTAACTTGAGGATTATCCTCATTGCTGCACAGAAGAATTACGTCCTGGAAGCACTGCTGGGTGCCAGGCCTGTTGCAGATGCAACTGACGATGTTAAGAACGTCTAGCAGAGCAAAGCTGATGACTACTTGATAGTTCAGTGTGCCATGCTTTACGGCTTGGAACCGGGTCTTCAACGACGTTTTGAACGTCATGGAGCATATGAGATGTTCCAGGAGTTGAAGTTAATATTTCAAGCAAATGCCCGGATTGAGAGATATGAAGTCTCCAATAAGTTCTATAGCTATAAGATGGAGGAGAATAGTTCTGTCAGTGAACATATACTGAAAATGTCTGGGTATAATAATCACTTGATTCAACTGGGAGTTAATCTTCCTGATGATAGTGTCATTGACAGAATTCTTCAATCACTGCCACCAAGCTACAAGAGCTTCGTGATGAACTATAATATGCAAGGGATGGACAAGACTATTCCTGAACTCTTAGCAATGCTGAAAGCTGTGGAGGTAGAAATCAATAAGGAGCATCAAGTGTTGATGGTCAATAAGACCACCAGTTTCAAGAAAAAGAGCAAAGGGAAGAAGAAGGGGAACTTCAAGAAGAACAGCAAACAAGTTGCTACTCAAGAGAAGAAACCCAAGTCTGGACCTAAGCCTGAGACTGAGTGCTTCTACTGCAAGCAGACTGGACACTGGAAGCGGAACTGCCCCAAGTATTTGGCGGATAAGAAGGATGGCAAAGTGAACAAAGGTATATGTGATATACATGTTGTTGATGTGTACCTTACTAATGCTCGCAGTAGCACCTGGGTATTTGATACTGGTTCTGTTGCTAATATTTGCAACTCGAAACAGGGACTATGGATTAAGCGAAGATTGGCTAAGGACGAGGTGACAATGCGCGTGGGAAATGGTTCCAAAGTCAATGTGATCCCGGTCGGCATGCTACCTCTACATCTACCATCATGATTAGTTTTAGACCTAAATAATTGTTATTTGGTGCCAGCGTTAAGCATGAACATTATATCTGGATCTTGTTTGATGCGAGACGGTTATTCATTTAAATCAGAGAATTATGGTTGTTCTATTCATATGAGTAATATCTTTTATGGTCATGCACCCTTGAAGAGTGGTCTATTTTTATTAAATCTCGATAGTAGTGATACACATATTCATAATGTTGAAGCCAAAAGATGCAGAGTTAATAATGATAGTGCAACTTATTTGGGGCACTGTCGTTTGGGTCATATTGGTGTAAAGCGCATGAAGAAACTCCATACTGATGGACTTCTGGAATCACTTGATTATGAATCACTTGGTACTTGCGAACCGTGCCTCATGGGCAAGATGACTAAAACGCCGTTCTCCGGAACTATGGAGCGAGCAAATAATTTGTTGGAAATCATACATACTGATGTGTGTGGTCCAATGAATATTGAGGCTCACGGCAGGTATCGTTATTTTCTCACATTCACAGATGATTTGAGCAGATATGGGTATATCTACTTGATGAAACACAAGTCTGAAACATTTGAAAAGTTCAATGAATTTCAGAGTGAAGTGGAAAATCATCGTAACAAGAAAATAAATTTTCTATGATCTGATCATGGAGGAGATATTTGAGTTACGAGTTTGGTTTACATTTGAAGCAATGCGGAATAGTTTCACAACTCACGCCACCCGGAACACCACAATGAAATGGTGTGTCCGAATGTTGTAATCGTACTTTACTAGATATGGTGCGATCTATGATGTCTCTTACTGATTTACCGCTATCGTTTTGGGGTTATGCTTTAGAGACGGCCGCATTCATGTTAAATAGGGCACCATCAAAGTCCGTTGAGACGACGCCTTATGAACTGTGGTTTGGCAAGAAACCAAAGTTGTCATTTCTTAAAGTTTGGGGCTGCGATGCTTATGTGAAGAAACTTCAACCAGATAAGCTCGAACCCAAATCGGAGAAATGTGTCTTCATAGGATACCCAAAAGAGACTATTGGGTACACCTTCTATCATAGATCTAAGGGCAAGATTTTTGTTGCTAAATTCGGATCCTTTCTAGAGAAGGAGTTTCTCTCGAAAGAAGTGAGTGGGAGGAAAGTAGAACTTGATGAGGTAACTGTACCTACTCCCTTGTTGGAAAGTAGTTCATCACAAGAACCGGTTCCTCTGAAAACTACACCAATCAGTGAGGAAGCTAATGATATTGATCATGAAACTTCAGATCAAGTTACCACTGAACCTCGTAGGTCTACCAGAATAAGATCCACACCAGAGTGGTACGGTGATCCTATTCTAGAAGTCATGTTACTTGACCATGACGAACCTACGAACTATAAGGAAGCGATGATGAGCCCAGATTCCGCAAAATGTCTTGAGGCCATGAAATCTGAGATGGGATCCATGTATGAGAACAAAGTATGGACTTTGGTTGACTTGCCTGCTGATCAGAAACCATCAAGAATAAATGGATTTTCAAGAAGAAGACTGACGCTGATGGTAATGTAACTGTCTACAAAGCTCGATTTGTTGCAAAAGGTTTTCGACAAGTTCAAGGGGTTGACTACGATGAGACTTTCTCACCCGTAGCGATGCTTAAGTCTGTCCGAATCATGTTAGCAATTGCCGCATTTTATGATTATGAAATTTGGCAAATGGATGTCAAAACTGCATTCCTAAATGGATTTCTGGAAGAAGAGTTGTATATGATGCAGCCGAAAGGTTTTTTCAATCCAATAGATGCTAACAAAGTGTGCAAGCTCTAGCGATCCATTTATGGACAAGTGCAAGCATCTCAGAGTTGGAATAAACGCTTTGATAGTGTGATCAAAGCATATGGTTTTATGCAGACTTTTGGAGAAGCCTGCATTTACAAGAAAGTGAGTGGGAGGTCTGTAGCATTTCTGATATTATATGTAGATGACATATTATTAATTGGAAATGATATAGAATTTCTGGATAGCATAAAGGGATACTTGAATAAAAGTTTTTTGATGAAAGACCTCGGTGAAGCTGCTTACATATTGGGCATCAAGATCTATAGAGATAGATCAAGACGCTTGATTGGACTTTCACAAAGCACATACCTTGATAAAGTTTTAAAAAGTTCAAAATGGATCAGGCAAAGAAAGGATTCTTTCCTGTATTACAAGGTGTGAAGTTGAGTCAGACTCAATGCCCGACCACAGCAAAAGATAGAGAGAAAATGAAAGATGTTCCCTATGCTTCAGCCGTAGGCTCTATCATGTATGCAATGTTGTGTACCATACCTGATGTATGCTTAGCAATAAGTTTGGCAGGGAGGTACCAAAGTAATCCAGGAGTGGATCACTGCACAGCGGTCAAGAATATCCTGAAATACCTGAAAAGGACTAAGGATATGTTTCTCATTTATGGAGGTGACAAAGAGCTAGTCGTAAATTGTGACGTCGATGCAAGCTTTGACACTGATCCTGACGATTCTAAATCGCAAATCGGATACATGTTTTTATTAAACGGTGGAGCTATCACTTGGTGCAGTTCTAAACAAAGCGTCGTGGCGGGATCTACATGCATAGTGGAGTAAATAGCTGCTTCGGAAGCAGCAAATGAAGGAGTCTGGATGAAAGAGTTCATTTCCGATCTAGGTGTCATACCTAGTGCATCGGGACCAATGAAGATCTTCTGTGACAATATTGGTGCAATTGCATTGGCAAAGGAATCCAGATTTCAGAAGAGGACCAAGCACATCAAGAGACACTTCAATTCCATCCGGGAGCAAGTCCAGGTGGGAGACATAGAGATTTGCAAGATACATATGGATCTGAATGTTGCAGACCCGTTGACTAAGCCTCTTCCACGAGCAAAACATGCTCAACACCAAGACTCCATGGGTGTTAGAATCATTACTGTGTAATCTAGATTGTTGACTCTAGTGCAAGTGGGAGACTGAAGGAAATATGCCCTAGAGGCAATAATAAAGTTATTATTTATTTCCTCATATCATGATAAATGTTTATTATTCATGCTATAATTGTATTAACCGGAAACATGATACATGTGTGAATACATAGACAAACTTAATGTCACTAGTATGCCTCTACTAGACTAGCTCATTAATCAAAGATGGTTATGTTTCCTAACCATAGACATGTGTTGTCATTTGATTAACGGGATCACATCATTAGAAGAATAATGTGATTGACTTGACCCATTCCGTTAGCTTAGCACTTGATCGTTTAGTATGTTGCTATTGCTTTCTTCATGACTTATACAAGTTCCTATAACTATGAGATTATGCAATTCCCGTTTACCGGAGGAACACTTTGTCTGCTACCAAACGTCACAATGTAACTGGGTGATTATAAAGGAGCTCTACAGGTGTCTCCAAAGGTACATGTTGAGTTGGCGTATTTCGAGATTAGGTTTTGTCACTCCGATAGTCGGAGAGGTATCTCTGGGCCCTCTAGGTAATGCACATCACTATAAGCCTTGCAAGCAATGTAGCTAATGAGTTAGTTACGGAATTATGCATTACATAATGAGTAAAGAGACTTGCCGGTAACGAGATTGAACTAGGTATTGGATACCGACGATCGAATCTCGGGCAAGTAACATACCGATGACAAAGGGAACAACATATGTCGTTATGCGGTTTGACCGATAAAGATCTTCGTAGAATATGTAGGAACCAATATGAACATCCAGGTTCCGCCATTGGTTATTGACCGAAAACAGTTCTAGGTCATGTCTACATAGTTCTCGAACCCATAGGGTCTGCATGCTTAAGGTTTCATTAACAATTTTATTATGAGTTTATGAGTTTTGATGTACCGAAGGTTGTTCGGAGTCCCGGATGTGATCACGAACATGACGAGGAGTCTTGAAATGGTCAAGACATAAAGATCGATATATTGGACGACTATATTTGGACACCGGAAAGGTTCCGGCTGAGGTTGGGACTATACCGGAGCTCCGGGAGGTTATCGGAACCCCCCGGTAGGTATATGGGCCTTATTGGGCCTTAGTGGAAAGGAGGGAGAAGGAGCAAAGGAGGGGGCGCGCCCCCCCTAGCCCAATCCGAATTGGGAGGGGGGCCGCCCCCCCTTTCCTTCTTCCCTCCCCCCTCTTCCTTCCCTCTCCTACTCCTAATAGGAAAGGGGGGAGTCCTACTCCCGGTTGGGGTTGGACTCCCCCCTAGGGCGCGCCACCCCCTTGGCCGGCCCCCTCTCCTCCACTCCTTTATATATGGGGGAGGGGGCACCCCATAGACACAACAATTGATCTCTTGATCTCTTAGCCGTGTGCGGTGCCCCCCTCCACCAAAGTCCTCGATAATATTGTAGCGGTGCTTAGGCGAAGCCCTGCGACGGTAGAACATCAAGATCGTCACCATGCCGTCGTGCTGACGGAACTCTTCCCCGACATTCTGCTGGATCGGAGTCCGGGGATCGTCATCGAGCTGAACGTATGCTAGAACTCGGAGGTGCCATAGTTTCGGTGCTTGATCGGTCGGGCCATGAAGACGTACGACTACATCAACCGCGTTGTTCTAACGCTTCCGCTTTCGGTCTACGAGGGTACGTGGACAACACTCTCCCCTCTCGTTGCTATGCATCACCATGATCTTGCGTGTGCGTAGGGATTTTTTTGAAATTACTACATTCCCCAATACCAATATGCTAGGGGCTTCATAATATTTATGATATGGCAACAAAGTCCGACCACCTTTTCGGTTGCTCGGCACCCCGAACTTATAGCACTATATGCATCAGCTCCGAATCATGTCTTGGGTCATTAGTTGGGTTTGCCCGGCTCCCATGTTTTGGTACCTTACGTTCCGCTCTATCGGCTATGGTAGCGCTGGGAGAACTACTACGATTGTGTCCCGGTTCTTTCGGACGAGCACATCAGTAGAGAAAGCCAAAAACTGACTGTCATGATACGGCGAGAGCTGGTCGCTGTTCAAGAGGTTGTAAAATCTTTAAAGATTTATTCTGCATAATGCCATTATAAATGCAAAGTGCGACGGATCGACCTTCCGATCAGGCGCCGATAGAGCCCCTAGTACGGTCTTCCGAGCACCAGGGGCTGCGCCGACCATACTCAGATTCCTATGGCTAGGTGAGAGTGATAAAGCCCTATAGTCTGATTGCCTGGTTCGTGGTGAGTAACACCTCCTTAAACAGGACCCAACAATGGGAGAAAGAGTGTTCAAGTATCTCCCGAACACCCCCCTACTTTTTACGAGGGGGCAGAAGCCGACGACTGGCCAACTCTCAGGATTTATATACACTAAACAGCCGCACAGAAAGAACAAAAAGTTCACACAAACAGGCAATAGATAATAAAAATGCCATTATCACGCATTACAAAGAATGGCACTACTGCCTTCAGGGAAATATAGTGTCTTTGGTTCACTGATCCGCCACAAGGTGGGCTCCTTTCAGGACACCCTCATAGTACAACTCGGGCTTGCAATGCTCCTTACCCTTCGGTGGCCCCTCAGTCATCAGCTTCTCAGCATCAAGCTTCCCCCAGTGCACCTTCGCACGGGCAAACGCCATACGTGCACCCTCTATACAGACCGATCTCTTAATGACATCAAGCCGAGGGCAAGCTACAACAATCTGCTTCACGAGTCCGAAGTAACTGCTTGGAATTGGCTCTGCGGGCCACAGCCGGACAACCAAGTCCTTCATGGCCAGTTCGGCCGCCTGGTGCCGTTCGACCAGCTGTTTCAGCTGATCGATAAAGGGTACGGGATAATTCGGCGCCAAATACTATGACCAGAAATGCCTCTCCGCAGACATCTTCTCCTCAATCCGGTAGAATTGGGCAGCATCTGATATGCTGCGTGGCAGATCCGCAAACACCCCTGGAGAAACAAGAATTCAGCTTGTCGCTTAGAGTTCCTCCCATTACTATGCAAAAATGCCCTTGAGTACAGAAGGCCTTACCAGTCGCAACCTTCTGGGCCTCTTGAATGTCCTTCAGAGCACCTCGGGCTCCTTCGCGAGCATGCTCTACGGCTTGGAGAGCAAGGGAGAGTTAGGATTCTTCCCCTACCAGGCTCTACTCTAAGGCCTCGCTTTTATTCACGGCCTCCTGGAGCTCTCGCTCAGCTTCAATGACCCTGGCCTCGTGCTTCTCACGAAGAGCCTGTTCGGCCGCGGCCTTATTGTCGGCTTCGTCCACAGCCTTCCTCAATGCCTCAATTTCGGCACTCGCTCCTAGAGCATACAACAGAAATATTTTCTTTAGGCACAACTTCTAATTTGTGCTCAACTTAGCACAAGGTTTCGACATACCTTGCTTGTCATCCAACTGCTTCTTCACAAGGCCAAGTTCCTCTTTGGCCCGTTCCAGACGCTGCTTTAGTTCGGACACCTCCGCACTATGAGCGGCGGTCGTCTCTGCGGACGCCTGTTTTCAAACAAAGGGATACACGTCATTAACAAAGTCTCCTACAAAGCGGATGATTTGATCCCCTTCCGGCTTTCTCTCCCTTTCGCCGGACAGTGCATCAGGGGCTACTACTCATACTGTGACAATCTCCAAATGGTTTCTAAAAAACATAACTCAAAGCCCTTTATAAGGCTAAGGCAGGACTCATTCAGTCCGCTTTCGGCGGACTGAATCTTTTCAATCACCGCATCCATGATAGTGCGATGCTCATCGATGAAGGACACATTCTTTAGCGCCATCGATAGGCCGCCTGCAGCTCTGCTTGGACAGAGGTTTCTGGTGGAGCGGGCGGGCCTCCCCCTGTCAAGGGTAGCTGCTCGCCCGATCCCGGAGCCCCAAAAGTCTCCAGGACCGGCTCCGGCCGTGGGCCGAATCCAACATCACCCCCACTGTCGACAAACATGGGAGCTGCTGCTCCCGTGTGTCCGGCCCCAGGCATATGTGCCCCCTGGTCCGGGCCCCGCTGAGACGACACCTCAGTGTCGCACCTAAGTTCCAAGGAAGGGCCCTCTGGTGGCGTCTCGCACGCCAGGGCATCGGAACTTAGCGAATCCTCCAATGAGGGCTGTCCGGCATGGGACCTCGCCGGGCTGTACAAAACGTGGCGACATTTAAAACTACTACATCATAACGACCTCGGGCACGTAGGTGTGGGCGGGTCTCATTTACTTACGACTTTACCAGGGGCTGGGCCCTGGGATCCCACTCCGGGCTGCTATCAACAGCCATGGTGGACGCCTCGGTGAGGGGACCTTTCCCCCTTTTCGGCGATTTGTCCTCCAGGGACGAGGAAGCCGTCCTTTTCTTCCAGGGACCAGCATCTTTGTCAGACGAGATCCGGCCGGTTCCTCCGGCAGTGGGGCCAGACAGTGCATCCCCTCCACCTTTCTCGTCCATTCCTGGGATTATTATAGAAAGCGGGGTAAAGGAGTCTCTCTCAGTACATGTCAGCTAAAACATGGATGGACATAGCACAACGATGACTTACCAGACTCGCAGAGCGGGATAGTTGATACCCGCGGTCCTCGGCGGAGCCTGGCCACGATTTGCCGGACTTGAAGAGCACCTTCCAGATGTCCTTGTGGGAAGAGCCATAGAGCTCCCGTAGCGTCTGGTGTTCGTCCGGGTCATACTCCCACAAACTGCAGGCTCGACACTGGCAGGGGAGAATCAGGCGAACTAACATCAACTGGACTATGTTGACGAGTTTGACATCCTTGTCGACCACGCTCTGGACGCGCATTTGGAGCATCGACAGCTCATCGGATGAGGACCAGTTCAGGCCCTTCTCGGGCCAGGACGTGAGCTGCAGTGGGGCTCCGGATCTGAATTCGGGGGGAGCACCCCACTTTTTACCGCGTGGTTCGGTGATATAGAACCACTGCTGCTGCCACTCCTTGACGGAATCATTGAAGGCGCCGGTTGGCCATACGACCTTGGGCATCTTGCTCACCATGGCACCGCCGCATTCGGCATGCTCGCCATTCACCACCTTGGGCTTGACGTTGAAGATCTTCAGCTATAAGCCAAAGTGAGGCGAAATACAGAGAAAAGCCTCACACGCGACGACAAATGTTGAGATGTTAAGGAAAAAATTGGGGGAAAGGTCATGGAAATCTATCCCGTAATAATACATGATGCCGCGAACAAATGGGTGGAGGGGAAACCCAAGCCCACGGACAAAATGCGGAAGGAACACGACCTTCTCGTGGGGCTCCGGAGTGGGGACAATCTGTCCCGCCAGCGGAAGATGATAGCCGATTTTCTTGGCCAAGTACCCGGCCTCTCGAAGCTTTTTGATATCCCTCTCCCGGACGATAGAGGCCATCCATTTGCCTCCTGCTCCAAATCCAGACATATTTGGAATCTCTCTTTGGTGGAGGAGAAGAGTGCTTGGGCACGAAGGGTTCAAGAAAAAGGGGGTGGACTAGCCAAAGGAACAGGCGTGGGCAGAAGAGGGAGAGATCTTGTCTCTTTATAGATGCAGTAAAAGTTTTTGTGCCTCCCCACTTGCCTGGTAGAACCCACTCATTCCCCACTCGCCGCAATTGACGGTGCGGTTGGACTACCCATACCCTATTGACGAAAATCTCGTAATAAGGGGGCACGATCTCTGCTTCGGCGAAACGTGTAGAGGAAACCGCCTCGCTATATGCGCTATGGCTAGTTGTAGAAAACGTTTCGAATAATGACTTGACCCTGGTGTCATGTCACCGTACAGAAGTTGTCAGCAGATTACATTTGTGAAATTTTATTCTCTCTACAGTGGTATGTGAAGATCATCTTGCAGATCCGGACACGATTCAAGTGTTCGATAATTACTTTGGAGTATTCGGAGATGGAACCCGCCTTGCAATGCCGAAGACAAACTGCACGCCAGACTCGTCGTCATTGAAGCCTGGTTCAGGAGCTACTGAGGGAGTCCTGGATTAGGGGGTATCTGGACAGCCGGAATATATACTTTGGCCGGACTGTTGGACTATGAAGATACAAGACTCAAGACTTCATCCCTTGTCCGGATGGGACTCTCCTTTGCGTGGAAGACAAGCTTGGCGATTCGGATATTATATTTCCTTCCTTATAACTGACTCCATGTAAACCCTAGCCCTCTCCGGTGTCTATATAAACCGAAGAGTTTAGTCTATATGAGGATGATCACAACATTCATAATCATCATAGGCTAGCTTCTAGGGTTTAGCCTCTATGATCTCGTGGTAGATCAACTCTTGTAACACTCATATCATCAATATCAATCAAGCAGGAAGTAGGGTTTTACCTCCATCGAGAGGGCCCGAACCTGGGTAAACATTGCATCCCTTACCTCATGTTACCATTAGCCTTAGACGCACAGATCGGGACCCCCTACACGAGATCCGCCGGTTTTGACACCGACAGCCACCGACATACTTCTTCCTCCTATATATACCTACGTACCCCGAAAACATTAGGGGAGCCAACAAAAACCTAATTCCACCACCGCAACCTTCTGTATCCGCGAGATCCCATCTTGGAGCCTTCGTCGGTGCTCCACCGGAGGTTGGAATCGAGAACAGAGGGCTTCTACATCAACACCATAGCCCCTCCGATGAGTTGTGAGTAGTTTACCACAGACCTTCGGGTCCATAGTTATTAGCTAGATGGCTTCTTCTCTCTTTTTGGATCTCAATACCATGTTCTCCTCGATCTTCTTGGAGATCTATTCGATGTAACTCTTTTTGCGGTGTGTTTGGTGAGATCCAATGAATTGTGGGTTTATGATCAAGTTTATCTATGAGAAATATTTGAATCTCCTCTGAGTTCTTTTATGTATGATTGAGTTATCTTTGCAAGTCTCTTCGAATTATTAGTTTGGTTTGGCCTACAAGATTGATCTTTCTTGCAATGGGAGAAGTGCTTAGCTTTGGGTTCAATCTTGCGGTGTCCTTTCCCAGTGACAGCAGGGGCAGCAAGGCACGTATTGTATTGTTGCCATCGAGGATAAAAAGATGGGGTTTATATCATATTGCATGAGTTTATCCCTCTACATCATGTCATCTTTCTTAATGCGTTACTCTGTTCTTTATGAACTTAATACTCTAGATGCATGCTGGATAGCGGTCGATGTGTGGAGTAATAGTAGTAGATGCAGGCAGGAGTCGGTCTACTTGTCGCGGATGTGATGCCTATATACATGATCATGCCTAGATAATCTCATAATTATTCACTTTTCTATCAATTGCTCGACAGTAATTTGTTCACCCACCGTAATACTTATGCTATATTGAGAGAAGCCACTAGTGAAACCTATGGACCCCGGGTCTATCTTTTATCATATAAGCTTTCAGTCTACTTTTATTTGCATCTTTACTTTTCCAATCTATATCATAAAATACCAAAAATATATTTATCTTATCATACTATCTCTATCAGATCTCACTTTCGCAAGTGGCCCTGAAGGGATTGACAACCCCTTTATTGCGTTGGTTGCGAGTTCTTTGTTTGTTTGTGTAGGTGCGTGGGACTTTTGAGGAGCCTCCTACTGGATTAATACCTTGGTTCTCAAAAACTGAGGGAAATACTTATGCTACTATTGCTGCATCACCCTTTCCTCTTCAAGGAAAACCAACGCAAGCTCAAGACGTAGCACACCTCCCTCTGATGTTGGAAGGGTCAGCCAGAGCGTGGTTGACTCAGTTAGCCCTAAGCAGTATATTCAGTTGGGAAGAACTTGCCCGAGTATTTGTCAGAACTTTTGAAGGTACTTGCAAACGGCCAGCAGGGTTGACAGAATTGCAGCATTCTGTGCAGAAACCGAGTGATACTCTAAGGGATTTCATTCAGAGATGGACCACTTTGCATCACACAGTGGAAAATATATCTGAGCATCAAGCACTGTCTGCCTTCAAGGAAGGCGTCAAATATCGAGAGTTGGTCCTGAAGTTCGGTCAGACTGGAGATATGACTCTGACTCGGATGATGGGAATAGACACCCGGTACACTAACGGAGAACAAGAGGATCAACTCCGCAGCGTAAAGGGTAAACCAGTCGGCCAAGACGCCGGCGGAGGTAATTCCAATTGGAAACAGAAGCGTAAGGCTGAGCCTGCGACACCCAGTGAAATTGGGGCAATGGTTCAAGGAAAGTTTAAAGGAAAACCTAAGGGGCCTTGGACCCCTAAAAAGGTAAAAGATCAAGCGGGAAATGATGTGTTGGATTTACCATGTCACATTCATACGAAGAAGGATGAAGAGGGTAATATGATTTATCCTAAGACATCACTTGACAATGCCGACTCCTGATCCAGTAGTTCCGAGAGAAACAACCCAATGAGAAGGAGAAAGAGTCGGACAAGGATGAGGACGAAGAGGAAGACAATGGATATCCTAAAGTCAATTCAACCCTCGTGATTTTTGCTGATGTTGAGAGCAAAAGTCGATTGAAAGTTATCAACAAAGAAGTAAATATGGTTGCTCCAGTGACACCTACCACATACCTGAAATGGTCACAAACATCCATCACATTTGACCAGTCTGATCACCCGGCGCGTATAGCCACCCCCAGGAGGCAAGCGTTGGTGGTCGACCCAGTGGTCGAAGGCACTCGACTGACCAAAGTGCTAATGGATGATGGTAGCGGACTGAATATCCTTTATGCTGAAACCTTGAAAGGGATGGGCATTCTGATGTCCAAACTTAGCGAGAGAAATATGAGTTTTCATGGCGTTATCCCTGGAAATAAAGCCGAATCACTCGGCCAGATCTCCCTTGACGTGGTTTTTGGTGATTCCAAGAATTACCGTAAGGAAAAGTTGACATTTGAAGTTGTGGATTTCCAAAGTGCTTATCATGCTATTCTGGGTAGGCCTGCCTATGCGCATTTTATGGCTCGACCATGTTACGTGTACCTCAAGCTAAAGATGCCTGGCCCCAGAGGTGTGATCACAGTCACTGGCAATCGGTAGAATGCAGAGGAATGCTTCCAGAAGGGTTCCGAAATTGCCGATGCACAAATGGCAGAAGTTGAATTGCAGGTGTATCAGAAAAATGCGGATCCGAGTGATTTGTTACGGGTCAAGAAGCCTGCCACACACTCTGCATTTCAGTCGTCTGGAGAAATGAAGCCGATTCATATTCACCCGACCGATCCCAATGCTGCACCGACTCGACGGTAAATAGGAAGAAGCGCTCATCCAGTTCCTCCGTGAGAACTGGGACATCTTTGCATGGAAACCTTCTGACATGCCAGGTGTACCCAGGGGACTGGCTGAGCATCGTTTACGTGTCAATCCGAAGGCAAAACCCGTCAAAGAGCATCTTCGACGGACCGCCGTGCAGAAGAGAAAAGCAATTGGCGGGGAAGTGGCTCAGCTCCTAGCAGCAAAGTTCATCCGAGAGATCTACCACTCCGAGTGGCTTGTCAATGTGGTCATGGTCCCTAAGAAGGATGATTCACGTCATATGTGCATTGATTTCAAGCATATCAATCGGGCTTGCCCAAAAGATCATTTCCCTGTCCCCCGCAATGATTAGATTGTTGACTCGACTGCGGGGTGTGAGCACTTGTATTTTCTAGATGCATATTCCGGGTATCATCAGATCCGACTGTATGGTCCCGATGAAATAAAAACAACTTTCATCACCCCATCCGGGTGCTTTTGCTATGTCACCATGCCATTTGGTCTCAAAAATGCCGGCACCACATTCATGAGGATGATTCAGAAGTGCATGCTCACTCAAATCAGTCGAAATGTGGAAGCATATATGGATTACATTGTGGTCAAGTCGCGTAAAGGTTCCGACCTGATGACCGACCTCACAGAAACCTTTGCCAACCTAACAAGGTATGATATCAAGCTTAATCCGTCGAAGTGCACATTCGGAGTCCTAGGTGGAAAGTTACTCGGTTTCCTCGTTTCCGAACGAGGGATCGACGCGAACCCAGAAAAAGTTGGTGCCATCCTCCGAATGAAACGCCGTGTGCGTGTGCATGACGTTCAGAAGCTTACTGGTTGTTTGGCCACCTTGAGTCGATTCATTTCTCGTCTCGGTGAAAAGGCTTTGCCTCTTTACCGATTGATGAAGAAATCTGATAAGTTCGAGTGGACTAATGAAGCTGACATAGCGTTTGCAGAACTCAAAACCCTGCTTTCCACCCAGCCGGTGCTTGCTGCGCCAATCAGTAAAGAGCCTTTACTGCTTTACATCGCAGCCACTGGACAAGTTGTCAGCACAGTACTCACGATCGAGCGGGGAGAAGAAGGAAAAGCTTCTAAAGTTCAGCGCCCAGTGTATTATCTCTCTGAAGTTTTGACTTCATGCAAGCAGAGATATCCACATTATCAGAAGCTTATTTATGGAATTTACATGACCATGAAGAAGGTTGCACACTATTTTTCTGATCACTCCATTCCAGTCATCAGTGATGCACCATTATCTGAGATTCTAAACAACAGAGATGCAATTGGTCGAGTGGAAAAGTGGGCGATTGAACTCCTTCCATTGGATATCAAGTTTGAGGCAAAGAAAGCTATCAAATCCCAAGCAATTGCAGATTTCCTTGCCGAGTGGATTGAGCAGCAACTGCCGACTCAAGTTCACTCGGAGCATTGGACCATGTTCTTCGATGGCTCCAAGATGCTGAATGGTTCTGGTGCTAGGGTAGTATTAGTATCCCCCCATGGAGACAAGCTTAGTTACGTTCTCCAGATTCGTTTTGATTCCTCCAACAATGAAGCTGAATATGAAGCACTTTTATATGGGTTGCGTATGGCCATTTCACTCGGCGTCCATCGCCTTATGGTCTACGGTGACTCAGATTTGGTGGTTAATCAAGTGATGAAAGAGTGGGATGTCAGGAGCCCGACTATGACTGGTTATTGCAACGCAGTAAGAAAGTTGGAAAAGAAGTTTGAAGGGTTGAGCTTCACCATATACCCCGACTGAAAAATCAAGCTGCAGATGAATTGGCAAAGATAGGGTCCAAGAGAGAGACCATTCCCAGCAATGTGTTTCTAGAGCATATTCACTCACCTTCAGTTCAGGAAGATCCTTTCACTGAAGAGCCCCCACAGCCTAAGAGTGCCACAGATCCGACTGAAGTCGAAGTCCCAGCCGTGTCGACTTAGTCATGGAGGTTTTGGTCGTCACTCCTGACTGGACAGTGCCATACATTGCATACATTCTTAGGAAAGAACTTCCAGAGGATGAAGAAGAGGCTCGACAGATTGTCCGACAATCTAAAGCCTTTACTGTGATAAAAGGTCAGTTGTTCAGAGAAAGCCTAACAGGAGTCTGCCAGAAATGCATCACGCCAGAAGAAGGCCGAGTGATCCTCAATGATATTCACTCGGGGACCTGTGGTCACCATGCGTCCTCTCGGACCATCGTGGCCAAAGCATACCGAGCCGGATTTTACTGGTCACACGCCAACGAGATGGCAAAAGAAATAGTAGACAAATGTGAAGGCTCTCAGTTTTACTCCAACATGTCCCATAAACCTGTGTCAGCTCTGAAGACTATTCCACTCATCAGGCCTTTCGCTGTCTGGGGATTGGATATGGTTGGACCTCTGAGGATTGGCAGGAGTGGATTTACCCATGTGCTGGTAGCAGTCGACAAGTTTACCAAATGGATTGAAGCCAAGCCCATTAAAAACCTTGAAGCAAGTACAGCCGTAAGTTTCATCAGAGAATTGACATTCAGATATGGAGTTCCGCACAACATCATCACTGATAATGGGTCAAACTTTGATTCTGACGAGTTTAGAGCCTTTTGTGCTTCTCAAGGCACGAGAGTTGACTACGCTTCAGTCGCCCATCCTCGGTCGAATGGGCAGGCTGAAAGAGCAAATGGATTGATTCTCAAAGGACTGAAATCCCGATTGATGCATGGCCTCAAGCATGCAGTAGGTGCCTGGGTTGATGAACTTCTGTCAGTACTTTGGGGATTAAGGACAAATCCCAATCGGTCGACTGGACGAACTCCATTCTTCTTGGTCTATGGAGCTGAAGCTGTACTCCCGAGTGATTTGCTTCACAATGCACCCCAAGTCGAACTTTTCTCAGAAGAAGAAGCGGAACAGGCTCGGCAAGATGCAGTCGATCTCTTGGAAGAGGAAAGAGAGATGGCCTTGATTCGGTCGACCATTTATCAGCAAGACTGAGGGAGTCCTGGATTAGGGGGTGTCCGGATGGCCGGACTAAGACCTTTGGCCGGACTCCCAGACTATGAAGATACAAGATTGAAGACTCCGTCCCATGTCTGGATGGGACTTTCCTTGGCGTGGAAGGCAAGCTTGGCGATACGACACGAAGATCTCCTCCCATTGTAACCGACTCTGTGTAACCCTAGCCCTCTCCGGTGTCTATATAAACCGGAGAGTTTTAGTCCGTAGGACGAACAACAATCATACCATAGGCTAGATTCTAAGGTTTAGCCACTCCGATCTCGTGGTAGATCTACTCTTGTACTACCCATATCGTCAATATTAATCAAGCAGGAGTAGGGTTTTACCTCCATCGAGAGGGCCCGAACCTGGGTAAAAACATCGTGTCCCATGTCTCCTGTTACCATCCGCCTAGACGCACAGTTCGGGACCCCCTACCCGAGATCCGCCGGTTTTGACACCGACATTGGTGCTTTCATTGAGAGTTCCTTTGTGTCGTCGCCTTTAGGCCCGATGGCTTCTTCGCTCGTCAATCACGACGCGGTCCGGGATGAGATCTTTCTCCCCGGACAGATCTTCGTATTCGGCGGCTTCGCACTGCGGGCTGACTCGTTTGGCCATCTGGAGCAGATCGAATGCTACGCCCCTGGCCATTAGGTCGGGTTTGAAAGCTTAAACTACACGGCCGACATCCGCGGGGACTTGCTCTTCGACGGATTCGGGCCACGACCGGGCGCGCCGCACTGTCTCGATGGGCATGATCTAGCTCTGCCGCCGGACAGCGACCAGAGCACCGCTCAGGTGTTCACTCCGACCATTAGTTCGGAGCCGACTGCGCTAGCCAGGGACGAACGGTTGGACGCCGCCCTAGGAGCCACAATCTCTGCGGCGATAGAGCCGAATACCCGCTAAGTCCTTTGCAAGGCCGGTAACTCCAAGGTGCCAGACTCCGTTCCGAACTCTGAATATTCTGCACCCCTTTCGGTCGAACCCGATCGGGCTCCGATCATGGAGTTCACCGCCGCAGACGTCTTTCGGCACTCGCCCTTTGGCGATATCCTAAATTCGCTAAAGTCCCTCTCTTTGTCGAAAGAACCCCGGCCGGACTACGGTCGGGGTGGTTGGGATGCGGACGACGAAGTTCGAACCCCACCCACCACCCACTTGATAGCCACTGTCGAAGATATAACTGACATGCTCGATTTCGACCCCAAAGATATCGATGGTATGAACGCCGACAAAAGAGACAATCAAGAACCAGCACCTATAGGGCTCCGGAAAACCACCTCATCATACGATGTATGCATGGTGGACACACACAACAGAAACGACAACGAGGACCAAAAGGATGCGGCCAGGGATCGCTCCCCCGAAAAACAATCAAAGCGGAAGCGTAAGCGCAAGGCCAAGCCCCACCTCGACAAAAACCCAGCCATAGAGCAGGGTGACTCAACGGACGATGAACATGCCGTCAAGCATCCGTCCAAGCAGGGAGGACAATCCGAACAACCAATCCCCCGGAAGGATAATAGCTCGGACGACCTCACACCAGACAAATTGCTGGAACATCAGAACCTCCACCAAAGGCTCGTTGCCACTGCACGTAGCCTGAAAAAGCTGAAGCGGAGGCTCAAGACAGCGGAGGATGCACTCAGGATCAGATGGAGCAAAGTACTCAATACCGCACACAAGTACGGCAGTAGTCGCCACACAAAGAGCTATCCGAAGCGGAAACTACTACCGGAATTTGACGAAGAGGCCATAAAGCCTCCATAGTCAAAAAATAAGGAAGCCACAAGGTCGGATAGACGACCCTACGATCAATCTCACGCGTCAAAGGACGCCGCACTCAATATAGCGCGCGATCCGTCCAAGAATTTGCATCAAAAAACTGGCCCTACCAGATCCATCTATAGGCCAAGAAATCAAGCTCCAATGAGTGATGCAACGCAAAAAATACCCAAAAATCGTGGCATGCCTAAATACAGGGGCGCCGCACACCCCCTATGTTTTACCGATGAGGTGCTGGATCATGAATTCCCAGTCGGATTCAAGCCAGTGAACATAGAACCATACGACAGAACAATAGACCCTGGAGTCTGGGTCGAGGACTAAATCCTCCACATACACATGGCTAGAGGAGATGACCTCCACGCCATAAAATACTTACCCCTTAAGCTCAAAGGGCCAGCCCGGCATTGGCTAAAAAGCCTTCCCAAAAACACCATGGGAAGTTGGGCAGTGCTTGAGGATGCTTTCCGGGCAAATTTTCAAGGGACCTATGTCCGGCCCCCGGATGCAGATGATCTGAGTCATATAACTCAGCAGCCCGGATAGTCAGCGCGGAAGCTCTGGAACAGATTACTTATCAAAAAGAATCAGATAGTCGACTGTCCGGACGCAGAGGCCCTAGCAGCTTTCAAACATAGCATCCGAGACGAATGGCTCGCCAGACACCTCAGCCAAGAAAATCCGCAAACAATGGCCGCGTTAACAAGCCTCATGACCCGCTTCTGTGCAGGAGAGGATAACTGGTTGGCAAGAAGCAGCACCAGGGACCCGAATACGTCCGAACTCAGAGATGGGAACGGGAAGCCGCGCCGTAACAAAGAACCGCACCGGATAAAGGACAACAGCCCGATGAGCACGACAGTAAACGCCAGATTCAAAAGCTCTCGGCAAAATCAGAAAAAGGTGCCCCCCAAAGACGATAGGGACGAGCTATCCAACCTCAACAAAATTTTGGACAAAATATGTCAAATCCACAGCACTCCAGGGAGACCTGCAAACCATACCCACAGAGATTGTTGGGTCTTTAAGCAGTCCGGCAAGCTCAATGCCGAACACAAGGGGCTCAAGACACCAAGCAAAGATGACAATGCACCCCACGAGCAGTTCACCGGAGAACAAAAGAAGTTCCCACAAGAAGTCAAGACAGTAAATCTACTTCATGTGACGAAAGGGAAGAGCAGAACGGCACCTACAATGGCACGCGCCGTACAGCCAGCCCCGGAGGAGCAGCCACACTGGTTGTTACAACCAATCACCTTCGATCATCAGGATTACTCTAGAGGAGACCAGAACGCAGGCTAGACTGCCTTGGTCTTAAATCCAATCATTAACGGACTCCAATTTACAAACGCCCTTATGGACGGCGGCAGCAACTTGAACCTGTTATATCAGGACATAGTCCGCAAACTCGGGGTAAACCCAGTCGCAATCCACCTCGGCAACACTTCCTTTCAAGGAGTAACGCCAGGTTCGGATACCCCAAGTATGGGTTCCCTTACGTTAGAAGTCACGTTCGGATCACCCGACAACTTACGAAGCGAAAAGCTAACATTCCACATCGCCCCATTCGTAAGTCGCTATCAAGCGCTACTGGGACATGAAGCTTTCGCCCGCTTTAGCGCAATACCGCACTACGCATCCCTTACACTTAAAATGCCCGGTCCAAAGGGCATCATCTCATTACAAGGGAACATAAATTGACCCCCAAAGTAAGGGCAGGGGTGAGGTTGCCTAGACAGCCGCCCACAAATCCAGCCCTACTATCCCGGACACGCCTCGACGAGTCCGGCGTCAATATGCTTAAATTACCGCATACCGTCGTGCAAGGGGCTCCGTGTGCTCACGCTCGGAGACAATATGGCCCAACTCTTGCTCCAACTATATTTTGTTTATTTCGATATAGATTTCTCGCATGCTTATTTTTTACTAAGTTCCTCTCTTTCGCAGATGAGCATCGTGCTACGCCCGTCCAGGATACGGCACGACGGAGACACAGGCGCAGGCGTGCAGCAGGGACCCGTTCCAAGGATTCTTTTCAGATTAAGACCCTGCGTAAACCTTTTTTACTGTCTCTTGTTGATAACATCCCCCGGTTTTCTCTATAGCCGAGGAGGAGGCTGACGTCTTGGCATGTGGCCATGCCAGAATTTTTGCACATACCTAGACACTAGGGGCTTTTTTACCAAGGGCTCTATTTCAGCCCGTCTTCATAAAGACCGAATACCTTAGGGAGTGTTCAGCATCGTGAGTTTGGCCTTATATGCATCAGCTCCGAATCATGTCTTTGGTCAAATGTTGGGTTTGCCCGGCTCCTGTGTTTTGTTGCCTTACATTCCGTTATATCGGCTAACGCGGCACCAGGAGAACTACTGCGATTGTGCCCCGGTTCGGCCGGGTGAGCACCTCAGTAGAGAAAGCCGAAAACTGACTACCATGATATAGCGAGAGACTGGTCAACCACTCGATGTCTTTCGGAATCTTTAGGATTCCCCCGCATTAACGTAGGGCCGCTTCCCGGTCAGGCACACTCGCGCCCCGAATTCGGGCGAGCGCGGTGCCCCTAGGGGCTAT
Organism: Triticum dicoccoides; assembly: GCF_002162155.2. NCBI lineage: Eukaryota > Viridiplantae > Streptophyta > Magnoliopsida > Poales > Poaceae > Triticum > Triticum dicoccoides. The sequence goes on along the minus strand of NC_041385.1, from coordinate 499,205,205 downwards.
TCAGTAGTCCCACTGTCAAACTCCTATGGCTAAGTGAAAGTGATAAAGCATTATAGTCCGGTTGCCTAGTTCGCCGCGCCATCGCCTCCTTTGTAGGACCAAGACGTTGGATTAAGTGTGAAAAGGCGCCCTTTTGTGAACACCCCAGCATTCTATGCGTGGGGGCTGAAGCCAACGACTGCAATCTTTTAGGTTATATACAAATATATACATTAAACGGCCGCACAGGAGGCATCATGATTCTTGCAAGCACAAGTATAAAAAGCTTGTTTCATAAAAACAAAATTCGTTTTACAAATAGTATAAGCTATTCGAACACAACATCCTTCGAGCACTGCGACTCTATTATACAAGCGCCAGGAAGAACTTCCTCAAAATAGTGCTTGGCAGGCACTCGGCTTTCGTCCGAATCCTGGGACGCAACAACACTGGCCTTCATATCTGCCCAGTATGTTTTGACACGGGCAAGAGCCATCTGTGCACCCTCTATGCACGCCGACCTCTTCATTGCATCAGCATGCGGCACCGAACCAAGGAACTGCTGCACCAAGCCAAAATAACTCTTCGGCTCCGACTTCTCCGGCCACAGACGACTCGCAACATACCTCATGGCGAGTCCGGATAATCTGTTTAGCTCCGCCCAGGCGGCTAAACGGTTGGATACTGACAGTGGACGTTTTGGATTGTGGTACTGCGACTAAAAACGCTCTTCCAATTCATGGTCACCTCGGCCGCGGAAGTGTTCGGTCGCGTCCGCCGCACTTGCGGCCAAATCCAGATAAGCATTTTCCGCACTCCACTTCCGGTCTAATGGAACATACTTGGGATCTCCGAACTTCATCCGCAGCATATAAGGCTTTCCAGCCGTGATATCTCCGGCCTGACGCAGCTCCTCCTTCATCGCTCTCATGGCAGAGCGAGTATCCTTGGCTTCGGTAGTGATCTTTTCAAGGTCCTTCTGAGCCGCCCTATCTTCTTGTTCAAGAAATTTACAGCGGTCGGTAGCATCCTTCAATTTTATGGCCATCTCGGCTATTTCATTCTTGCTCTGGCAGTGAGCAGCCTGTTCGGCTTTTAGCTCTTCAGCCGCTTTAACGGCAGCCGCATCACTTTTCCTTGCTTGCTCCTTGGCTCGGGCAAGTTCCGCCCGAAGGTTCTCCACGGCAGCAACACCATCTACATCAAGTACATATATATATAAGGCCCGAGCATCAAGCTCCTATTACTGGGTGTCTTTTGAACATACCTTGAGCCTCGTCTAGCCGCTTATTTACAAGCGCGATGTCGGCATCTGCTACGTCAAGTTGCCGCTTTAGTTCGGCAGATTCATCAGTCCGGCTAGCCACCGAACGCCTCGCCACCTTCATGGAATAGGCGACATATTATACCTGGGATTATGATCCTCTGTGCGCCGTCACTCGTGACGACACACAGAGTCTCAGGGGCTACTATTCATACAGGGCACATTTAATATGCGGCTCTACCAAAAGGTACACCTTTTTACATACCTCAAAGCCTGTTAGTAAACTCCTAGCAGCTTCGTACAATCCGCTTTCCGCGGATGAAATCCTTCCAATCACCATATCCATCAACTTACGGTGTTCTTCTGAGATGAACGCCCTACTAAGCAAATCCTTCAGCCCCTCCGCTGGCGCGGAAGAGGGTGCTGGACTAGTCTGACGACCTTTTCCAGGGTCCGGACTTGAAAAAACCCTCTAGGACGATACCTCGGGGTCGCCAGCCTCGTGAGACGGTGGAACAAGGGGAGGCGTTTCACTCTCTATCATCTATGGACGAAGATCCCCTGAAGATGAGCTCTGCTGAGAAGGGTTGAGATCCGAACTGCAAGATAATGTATCGGTTATTGTCCTCAGGAATAAACCATGAATGTGATTCATTATGGAACCCCTCCCTTCACTTACGCCTCGGGGGAGAGCGGGTCCCCTTTAGGGGGCGATTCGGCTGGGGCGTTCTCCGGTGCCGAACCCTCCGACGAAGATTTATTTCCCCGTTTTGGGGTTATCACCTCCAGTCCTCAGAGGCAGTCCTTTTCTTTCCCTGGTCGGGAGAATTTTCGATTCTCCCCTTCCTAACGGCCTCCTTCGTGGAGGCGGTAGCGCCTTGGCTCCCCCCTTCGCCCTCCGCCAATGGCGCGGCCTCCAGCATCCTGGTTAGCATGGGATTCGGCATGGTCTCGGGCAGGGGGGCTGGACACCTGATAAGCTTCACCTTCGCTATCCACTCCTGTTCAAAGGGCAACTCTGCTAAAGGGTAGATTTGATAAAAATATGGATGCGTTGTTCAAATACAGGGCTACTTACTTTAGCATCCGGGCGATTGCACCTCAAACCTGCGTCCTCGGACAAATCCGGACACCTTGCTTGTGATCCGAAGAACAATTTGTACATCTCCATGGGTGTCATTCCCATGAAATGTTGTAGGACTCGTGGTCCTTCTGGATTGAACTCCCACAAGCGGAGAGGTTGACGTTTCCAGGGTAGTGTGCGGCGAATCACCATGACTTGCGCCACTACGGTCAAGTTGATATCTCTTTCTAGAAGATCTCGAATATGGCCCTGCAGCAAGGGCACGTCTTTGGGCGGCCCCCAGATAAGTCCTTCATTAACCCATGACGCCAGCCGTGGTGGGGGACCCAAGCGAAAAGTAGGTGGTGCCACCCATGTGGTACCCCTAGGGGCTATGATGTAAAACCAGTCCCGTTGCCATAAGCCGAGCTCCTCTTGAAAAGAGCCTTCGGGCCATGGAGCGTCGCCCATCTTGCTTATTATAGCCCCTCCGCACTCAGTGTGCTGCCCCTCAATCATTTTCGGTTCCACTTTGAAAGTTTTTATCCACAATCTGAAGTGAGGGGTGATATGGAGGAAGGCCTTGCACACGACAATGAATGATGAGATCTGGATGATGGACTCCGGAGCTAGGTCGTGGAACTCCAGCCCATAGTAATACATAAGCCCCCTCACAAAGGGATCAATCGGGAAGCCTAGCCCCCGAAGGGAGTGAGATGCGAACACCACACTTTCACCAGGCTGGGGAGCGGGAACCGCTTGCCCTTGAGTAGGCAGTCTATGCGAGATTTCACAGGTTAGATACCTGGCATCTCTTAGCTTTCGCACATCTTCTTCTGTAATGGAGGAAGGCATCCACCGGCCTTGTAGGTCGGAGCCGGACATCTTTGAAGGTCCGAAGCGCCTAAAACTAGAGCTTTGGGTGTTGGAACTCGAAGTGAGGGACGGATTTGATTGGTTTGAGAAGAAGGGAGCCGGGCCTTGGTTCCTTTATAAAGGAGGTGAATACCAAGAGCCCTCCCCGTAACCGTTTGAGACTCGCTTTCAATTAGGGAGTCATACCTAAGTCACGGTTGGGTTACCCACACCCGTATTGATGAGAATCCCAGAATAAGGGGACATGATCTCTGCTTTGACAGGACGTGCCAAGGAAACCGCCTCGCTAAACACGCTGAGGTGGAACAATAAAATGAATAAAAGCCTAGCCGTGTCATGATGTCATGTCACAGAATACGTCAGCAGATTCGATTGATACAAATATTATTCTCTCTATGATGGAATGTGGAACTTATTTTGCAGAGCCGGACACTACCCTGGTGTTCAACATCTTCTATGGAATATTCGGAGGAGGAACCAGCCTTGCAATGCCGAAGACAACTTGCGCACCGAACTCGTCGTCATTGAAGCCTCGTTCAGGGGCTACTGAGGGAGTCCTGGATTAGGGGGTTTTCGGATGGCCAGACTAAGACCTTTGGCCGGACTCCCGGACTATGAAGATACAAGATTGAAGACTCCGTCCCATGTCTGGATGGGACTTTCCTTGGCGTGGAAGGCAAGCTTGGCGATACGACACGAAGATCTCCTCCCATTGTAACCGACTCTGTGTAACCCTAGCCCTCTCTGGTGTCTATATAAACCAGAGAGTTTTAGTCCGTAGGACGAACAACAATCATACCATAGGCTAGATTCTAGGGTTTAGCCACTCCGATCTCGTGGTAGATCTACTCTTGTACTACCCATATCGTCAATATTAATCAAGCAGGAGTAGGGTTTTACCTCCATCGAGAGGGCCCGAACCTGGGTAAAAATATCGTGTCCCTTGTCTCCTGTTACCATCCGCCTAGACGCACAGTTCGGGACCCCCTACCCGAGATCCGCCGGTTTTGACGCCGACAAAGACCTACATCGATTCCACGCCAGAAACGTAGGGGGTCGGGCATTTCAGGAGGGAGACTTGGTTCTTCGAGTAGACCAGCAGAAACCACACAAGCTCAGTCCTGCTTGGGAAGGCCCCTTCGTCGTCACCAAAGTGCTCCACAACGGAGCATATCGTCTTTTCAATGTCGAACACAATAAAGACGAGCCACACGCTTGGAATGCGGAACTGCTCCACCCCTTTTACTCTTAACCATTCAGACTGTTGAGATGTAATAAGAAATACCTTTTAGTTTGATTATGAAAGACATGATTTTACAGTCTTCCGAATGATTGTTGTTCATTTTTTACATGTTCTAAATCCCCTAGTGGGTGCCTTAGTCGCGAATCCATTTCACCTAAGTTGAAAGGAAAAATCCCACTGAGTGGTGAGCAAACCTCTCACTCGGGGGCTTAGCTGCAAATCCGTTTCTCCTAAGTTGAAAACAAAAATCCTACCGAGTGGTGAGCAAGCCTCTCACTCGGGGGCTTAGCTGCGAATCCATTTCGCCTAAGTTGAAAATAAAAATCCTACCGAGTGGTGAACAAGCCTCACACTCGGGGGCTTAGCTGCAGTAGAGTACTCGCCTAAGTTCAAAAAACCTACCAAGTGGTGAGCAAGCCTCACACTCGAGGGCTTAGCTGCAGTCCAGTACTCGCCTATG
>NC_041385.1:499178332-499200137 GCF_002162155.2 Triticum dicoccoides | reverse complement strand
ATCCTACCGAGTGGTGAGCAAGCCTCACACTCGGGGGCTTAGCTGTAGTCCAGAACTCGCCTAAGTTTGAAAATCCTATCGAGTGGCGAGCAATCCTCCCACTCGGGGAACTAGCTGCAGTTCAGTACTCACCTAAGTTTAAAAAAAACTTACCGAGTAGTGAGCGATCCTCCCACTCGGGGGCTTAGCTGCAGTCCAGTACTCGCCTAAGTTTAAAAAATCCAACCGAGTGGTGAGCGATCCTCCCACTCGGGGGCTTAGCTGCAGTCCAGTACTCGCCTAAGTTTAAAAAATCCTACCGAGTGGTGAGCGATCCTCCCACTCGGGGGCTTAGATGCAGTCCAGTACTCGCCTAAGTATGAAAAATCCTACCGAGTGGTGAGCAATCCTCCCACTCGGGGGCTTAGCTGCAGTCCAGTACTCGCCTAATGATATGTCTCCAACGTATCTATAATTTTTTATTGTTCCATGCTATTATATTACCCCTTTTGGATGTTTATGGGCTTTATTTTACACATTTATATCATTTTTGGGACTAACCTACTAACCGGAGGCCCAGCTCGTATTGCTGTTTTTTTCCTATTTCAGTATTTTGAAGAAAAGGAATATCAAACGGAGTCCAAACGGAATGAAACCTTCGGGAGCGTGATTTTTGGAACGAACGTGATCCAAAGGACTTGGAGTGCAAGTCAAGAAGCAGCCAAGGCGGCCACGAGAGGGTAGGGTGCGCCCACCCCTACAGGGCGCGCCCCCCTGTCTCGTGGGCCCCTCGGGCGGCCATCGACGTACTTCTTCCTCCTATATAAGCCTATGTACCCCGAAAACATCCAGGGAGCCACAGAAACACAATTTCCACCACCGTAACCTTCTGTATCCGCGAGATCCCATCTTGGAGCCTTCGTCGGCGCTCTGCCGGAGGGGGAATCGGCCATGGAGGGCTTCTACGTCAACACCATAGCCCTTCCGATGAGTTGTGAGTAGTTTACCACAGACCTTCGGGTCCATAGTTATTAGCTAGATGGCTTCTTCTCTCTTTTTCGATCTCAATACAATGTTCCCCCCCCCCTCTCTTGTGGAGATCTATTCGATGTAAACTCTTTTTGTGGTGTGTTTGTCGAGATCCGATGAATTGTGGGTTTATGATCAAGTTTATCTATGAGAAATATTTGAATCTCCTCTGAATTCTTTTATGTATGATTGAGTTATCTTTGCAAGTCTCTTTGAATTATCAGTTTGGTTTGGCCTACTAGATTTATCTTTCTTGCCATGGGAGAAGTGCTTAGCTTTGGGTTCAATCTTGCGGTGTCCTTGCTCAGTGACAGAAAGGGTTGCAAGGCACATATTGTATTGTTGCCATTGAGGATAAAAAGATGGGGTTTATATCATATTGCATGAGTTTATCCCTCTACATCATGTCATCTTGCTTAAGGCATTACTCTGTTCTTATGAACTTAATACTCTAGATGCAGGCAGGAGTCGGTTGATGTGTGGAGTAATAGTAGTAGATGCAGGCAGGAGTCGGTCTACTTATTGCCGACGTGATGCCTATATACATGATCATGCCTAGATGATCTCATAATTATTCGCTTTTCTATCAATTGCTCGACAGTAATTTGTTCACCCACCGTAATACTTATGCTATCTCGAGAGAATCCTCTAGTGAAACCTATGGCCCCCGGGTCTATCTCTTATCATATTTGCTTCCAATCTACTTTTATTTGCATCTTTACTTTTTGCATGTATATTATAAAATACCAAAAATATATTTATCTTATCATACTATCTCTATTAGATCTCACTTTTGCAAGTGGCCGTGAAGGGATTGACAACCCCTTTATTGTGTTGGTTGCGAGTTCTTTGTTTGTTTGTGTAGGTGCGTGGGACTTTTGAGGAGCCTCCTACTGGATTAATACCTTGGTTCTCAAAAACCGAGGGAAATACTTACGCTACTATTGCTGCATTACCCTTTCCTCTTCAAGGAAAACCAACGCAAGCTCAGGACGTAGCACCTAAGTATGAAAAATCCTACCGAGTGGTGAGCGATCCTCCCACTCGGGGGCTTAGCTGCGGTCCAGTACTCGCCTAAGTATGAAAAGTCCTACCGAGTGGCGAGCGATCCTCCCACTCAGGGGCTTAGCTGCAGTCCAGTACTCGCCTAAGTATGAAAAATACTACCGAGTGGCGAGCAATCCTCCCACTCGAGGGCTTAGCTGCAGTACAGTACTCGCCTAAGTTTAAAAAAATCCTACTGAGTGGTGAGCGATCCTCCCACTCGGGAGCTTAGCTGCAGTCCAGTACTCACCTAAGCTTAAAAAATCCTACCGAGTGGTGCAGGTCGACCACGACCCCCTCCCTGGGGCTGCACTGTCAAGAAGAAGGACGAGATTGTGTGACCACTCTCAGGAACGTCAAGAACATTGCTGAGTGCCTCGCTGATGAGTTAATCAATGCTGCCAAGGGCTCATCCAGCAGCTGGTGCCAAGGCGAGCTGCTTTCAGGAACGTCAAGACCATTGCTGAGTGCCTCGCTCATGAGCTGAGCAATGCTGCCAAAAACTCATCCAACAGCTGGTGCCAAGGCGAGCTACTTTCAGAAACGTCAAGACCATTGTTGAGTGCCTCGCTAATGAGCTGATCAATGCTACTCAGGGCTCGTCCAATAGGTCGACTGCAGCCTCTTCCTCAGAAGCTGCATAAAAAATACAAGAACCAATCCGAGTGAAGAACGAGTTCCACTCGGAGACAAACACAACATATTCAAAGATAAACCAAGTTCAGATAAATCCAAAGGTTCCAAACCGCGGATTAAAGTGCTTGGGCGTCAGGCCCGAAGGAGTTTCTACGATTACAAAATCACTCGGAATTCCGAGGCAAATAAAAGTGAAGCATAATGTTTTTCGATCACTTGTCAGGAGAAGGGCTGGCTGGATCATAGAAGCTGTCAAGGTCAATGCTATCTGCAATACAAGTGGCAGCCTCAAGGAAGGTGTCCATGAAGGACTGGAAGGTGTGCTTCTTAGTGTTCACAACCTTGAGAGACGCCAACTTGTCTTCTCTAGCTTCCTTGCAGTGCACTCGGACCAATGTCAGGGTGACATCAGCGCCACAGCGAGCAGATGACTTCTTCCATTCCTGCACTCGGCTAGGGATCTGATTTAGTCGAGTCATCAGTGACTCGAGATCTTGTGAAAGTTCCGCCTGAGGCCAGAGTTCGGCGTCAACCCGAGTCATCGCCGCCTTCAGTCGAGCCAGATAAGCAACGGCGCTGTCCAGGCGGGATTCCAACCACAGCAAGTTCATCGCAATGTCATCTTTCATAGGACAATTGATGGGGTCAAGACCTGTCTCGACCCGCCCGGTCTCAGCTTCAAAATCCTGACAAAGTTCTACACAACCAGGAAAAATAGTGAGTCAACAATACAACAAGATACTTCAGTCGGCGGCAACTAATTAGTCGGAGCAGTGGTACCTTCAAGCTTCAGGACTAGCTATGCGGCAAGTTGTCCCAGATAGGACTCCAGCTCGCGTGTCCTAGCTCTAAGGCCTCCAACTTCATTGGTCAGGTTCTCCTTGTCTTTCTTTAGTTGCTCAACTTCTCAATTGGCTTCAGAGATGGTAGTCTTCAGCTTCGTGTTCTCCTCTTCCAACTTGTTGACCGAAGCTAGCTTCTTGTCTGCAAGCGTTGTCTTCTCTCGTGCTTCCTTCTGAGCAGCAGCAAGGTCCAGATCCTTCTTCTCCAGAGCTTCCTTCATTCTCTCTAAAGAAACAACACTCTTCAGACGAGCCTGAAGCTGACGGTTTTCACTACGCACATCTACTTGTGTGAAGTCACTCGGTTCAAAGAGACTGAAAGAAAAAAACACTGAAAGATGCGAGCTACTGGGTGGACAAGTGTTGATTAGTTACTTCCCATGATGGTTGTTGCTTCTTGAGCAGTCTTGAGGTTCTTCTTTGCAAGTTCAAGATCAAGTTCGAGGCTGATGTGCTTCTTGTTTAACTCAGAAAGCTGAGCTCCAAGATCACAAGACCTGTGCAGTCAGCGAGAGAGAGAGATATTTCCCTCTCCAAGTGGCTCGGCTCCTAGCAGCAGAGTTCATCCGAGAGATCTACCACTCCGAGTGGCTTGTAAATGTGGTCATGGTACCTAAGAAGCACGATTCACTTCGTATGTGCATTGATTTCAAGCATATCAATCGGGCCTGCCCAAAAGATCATTTCCCTCTCCCCCGCATCGATCAGATTGTTGACTCGACTGCGGGGTGTGAGCGCTTGTCTTTTCTAGATGCATATTCCGGGTATCATCAGATCCGACTGTATGGTCTCGATGAAATAAAAACAGCTTTCATCACCCCATTCGGGTGCTTTTGCTATGTCACCATGCCATTTGGTCTCAAAAATGCCGGCGCCACATTCATGAGGATGATTCAGAAGTGCATGCTCACGCAAATCAGTCGGAATGTTGAAGCATATATGGATGACATTGTGGTCAAGTTGCGTAAAGGTTCCGACCTGCTGACCGACCTCGCAGAAACCTTTGCCAACCTAACGAGGTATGATATCAAGCTTAATCCGTCGAAGTGCACATTCGGAGTCCCAGGTGGAAAGTTACTCGGTTTCCTCGTTTCCGAACGAGGGATCGACGCGAACCCAGAAAAAGTTGGTGCCATCCTCCGAATGAAATGTGCGTGTGCATGACGTTCAGAAGCTTATTGGTTGTTTGTCCGCCTTGAGTCGATTCATTTCTCGTCTTGGTGAAAAGGCTTTACCTCTTTACCGATTGATGAAGAAATCTGATAAGTTCGAGTGGACTGATGAAGCTGACGCAACGTTTGCAGAGCTCAAAACCCTGCTTTCCACCCAGCCGGTGCTTGCTGCGCCAATCAGCAAAGAGCCTTTACTACTTTACATTGCATCCATTGGACAAGTTGTCAGTACAATACTCACGGTCGATGTCACACCCTAGTTAGTCATGCATTAGAGTGTTGCATCATGTCTATTTTTCTCAACAAAAACTTGAAATGGGGATGACAGAACCCCTAGCCCCCTCTGAAACCAACTAGGGTTTACTAAAAATATTTTTCAATGAACCTGAAATGCCCTTCTAAAATTTCCATATTCTTGTCTTGGTTCAGAACCTCTGCCAAAAGTGGTGCTCAATTTTCTAGGTCATCCTAAGGTTTTTGAATTAAATCATAAGTATTTGAGTTTGGGCATTTAAATTATATAAATTATTTTAAATGCTCGAATAATCCCAAACTAAAATGTTCCATGCTGGATATATTCCAGTTAGTGGCCATAAGCAGTTTGGTGATTTTTAGAGTTGCCTAGGTATTTTTAGAAAGTCCACAAACTTACAGAAAAATAGAAAAGGAAATCAAAGAGGAGCAGAGGCTTACCTGGCGCCCACCTGGCAAGCCCACCTGTCGGCCCAGCCCAGCAGCCGCTCCAGCGAGCTGCTTGCCTTCGCCAGGCAGGCAGGCAGGTGCTCGACGGCGGCACCAGCGCATGCCACGCAGCTGCCCGTCGCCCTGCTTCTTCCTCTCGCCGCCCTGCTGGTCTGGATGAACTCCATGTCGCACCCCGAACCCCGTGGACACACTCATTCGCCCCCAGCTCCTCTCCCTCGCTCTCCCGCACCATGGCCGACGCCACCGCAGCCGCACCGTCGCCGTAGTCGCGCTCTCCGTCGTCCCCGCACCGCGCCACCGTGTCCAGGAGCTCCGCTACCCTCCTCTCCTTCGAGCTAGCCGAGCCCCGAGCGCTCGCGTGCCCCGAAGCCACTGCACCGACCTCGTTCGATCCGCCATCGCCGGAGATCCCCTTCGCCGTCGCCGCCGCACCAGCTCGTCCCCGACCGCGCCGTCTGCTTCTTCGAGACCTCCGTGAGCCCAGCTACCTCCTCCCCCTTTCCTCTTTCGCTCTCGTGCACCACAGCAAGCGCACGAAGCTTCACCGCACGCACCGCCGCCGAGCTCGTCGCCGACGTGTCTCCGGCCAACCACCGGCCACACCACCGTGTCCAACGCACTCACCACACCCGCAGGAGCCCGTAGCACCACTCCACGAGCCTCGCCGTGTCCCGTAGCCTCGATTTCGACCTCACCCGAACTCCGGCGACCACCAAGATCGTCGCCGGCGACGTTTCCGGCCACCCCGAGCTCAACCACCACCACCAAGAGTTGCGGCTTGCTCCCAGCTACACGTAGATGCCCTCCGCCGCTCATTTGGTCGCCGGAATGCACAAAACCACTCTCGCCGCCGCGTTCGGCCTCGCCGGCGACTAAACGCCGGCGAGTTGACCCCGCTGACCACCTCGTTTGACCACGGGTGGGCCCAGTTTGACCCCCCTGGGTCAATGACAGGTGGGGCCCAGCCCTGTTAACTAATTAGGATTAGTATTAACTAATAATTAGTTAAACTAATTACACTGACACACGGGACCCACTAGTCAGGTTTGACCTGGACTGTTCCGTTGACCACTGACGTCATCCTGACGCAATGCTGACGCAGTAAGTTATTTACTGGAATTATTATTACACAGGAAATTCCAGAAAATAACCCAAACTTCAAAAAATCATAGAAATTAATCTGTAGCTCCAAATGCAAAGTGTTATATATGAAAAATGATCAGAAAAATCCAATCTATCTATCTATACTGGTTTCATGCATGTTTAAGCAAGCTGACCTACTGTTTACCACAGAACAAGGTAAAGCACTTTAAAGGGCCGTTTATGAGTTTGAAACTTGAATCTTTGGTTCAAAATAGTTCAAACCCATCTGGTCTTAGTTGCATTAGCCCAACACACTCATATTGCCATGTCTCATGCATGCATCATGTTGTTGCATATTGTTTGGTGATGATTGTGTATCGGTGCTCTCTGCGGCAGGTCATGCCCCTGAGGAGTATCGTGATTACCCCAACGAAGAACAATACCAGTGCACCGACCCATCAGGCAAGCAACCAACCATTTGATCATATCGATACAATCCCATGTTCTTGCTCCTGCTCTCTTTTACTGCATTAAGACAACGCATTTCAAACAGCTGTGTGCTGCGGTAGTTGAACCCATTTCCTCTGCATGACCTGTCATTGCCACAGTAACTAGATGAAACCCACTAGCATGTGTAGGAGTTGATTGAGCCATGTGTGTGTGCTGTTCCTACCTTGCTATGCCTGCTATGCTTAGAGTCATGTCAGGTCTGGTTCATCTGGGTGATGGGCTAGAGTGAAATGATCGTGTCAGTATGAGAGTGATGTGTTGAACACGATTTGGTAAAGGTATCGATGAGAGGCCATGTAGGAGTACATGGTGGGTTGTTTCATTGAAGCCGTCCTTAAGCACTGAGATCTGTATGTGTGATTTAAGATTCAGCTACTACCATACATTGGGCCCTGAAATATGACCCTGCTCGACTTCTTATTCACCCTAGTCCTCTGTCCAGGAGTTGCAAGTAGTTTCTGGTGTTTGTAGCTTACTGGAGGCCGTGGACAGCGCTGACCGTAGGGGTGGGCTGTGATGCGGTAGGTACGTGGCCGGGTATACTGGGCACCCGTTAGGTGTCTCGGAACCCTGTTCACATCGTTTGGGGCTGTGAGCGAAACCCCGGCCGGATCTCCTCACGGATGGAACCCGAATAGGCGATAAACCTGGACTAGAGACTGGAGTGTTTAGGTAGGTCGTGGTCTACACCCACGTCGGCTTTCGCTTGAAGTCTGCCGAGAACATGTCGTGTGCAGATGCTAAGTGGTGGAAACATGTATGAAGAAGTACACCCCTGCAGGGTTAATATAATCTATTCGAATAGCCGCGTCCGCGGTAAAGGACTACTTGGTTGCCTATACAGTTCATAGACGAGTAAATGGAAACTACTAAAAGCCTCAAGATAAGCGTGAGTGCCGAGGATGGCTCTTCCGTGGGAAGACGGAGGTGGATCCTCGGTAGTGTATTGAAGTGGTGAGTAGTGGACTCGTGTGCGCAAAACTATTTCAAGTTGGAGTCTCGTAGGATAGCTTAGCCAAGAGTCAAAGCTGGCTTGGTGCAATAACTCCACCAACCCTTCTTGATAAGGTGCATGTATTTAGGATCTGATGTAAGTCTTGCTGAGTACCTTTGTACTCATGTTGCTTTAATTCACATTTTTCAGAAGACGCTGCAACCCCTTCTGACGGGTTCTTCGTAGACGTTGACATCGATGAGTAGACTGGGGCCCAGGTTGTGATTCTGAGCTTGTGAAGGACCATGTAGTATAGCTAGGCTTACCCAAGCCTCTTTTATTTTACTAGTTGTCTGTACTCAGACAAGACACTTCCGCTGTTGGCTTGTATGCTTGTATGACTTGAATGTGGGTCGTGTGACCCGTACTTGTGTGTATGCTATGTATGGCTCTCTGAGCCTTTAAATAAAGTACTTGTGTTGTAGAGTCATGTTGTGATGCCTTGTTGTATTTGCACATATCGAGCATATTGTGTGTATGATTGAAATGCTTGGTATGTGTGGGATCTGACTATCTAGTTGTTTATCTTTAGTAGCCTCTCTTACCGGGAAATGTCTCCTAGTGCTTCCACTGAGCCATGGTAGCTTGCTACTGCTCTGGAGCACTTAGGCTGGCCGGCATGTGTCCTTCTTCGTTCCTGTGTCTGTCCCTTCGGGGAAATGTCACGCAATGAATACCGGAGTCTTGTTAGCCCGCTGCAGCCCGGTTTACCGGAGTCCTGCTAGACCAGTGCTACAGCCCGGATTCACTTGCTGATGACCGACACGTTCGATGCTAGGTCATGGATGCATGTCCCTGTAAGTCTGTGCCACTTTGGGTTTACGTCTAGCCATGTCAGCCCGGGCTCCTTATCATATGGATGCTAGCGACACTATCATATACGTGTGCCAAAAGGCGCAAACGGTCCCGGGCAAAGGTAAGGCAACACCCGTGGGAATACCGTGCGTGAGGCCGCAAAGTGATATGAGGTGTTACAGGCTAGACCGATGTGACATTGAGTCGGGGGCCTGACAGCGTTGGTATCAGAGCCGGACTGCCTGTAGGTTCTCCAAGCCAAACTGGTCGATGTTGAGTCTAGAAATGATTTAGTTATATGTAGGGGAATTGATTGTGGGATGGTACGTAAGGCTCTTTTTACTCCTTTACCTCATGGCATTCTGATCTGAGTCAGACCATTCTTCCACCGGGGGTTAAGAATTAGGATCTTTCTCTCTATTAGGTTCACGTGTTACTAATCAGTAGTACCTTATAGGTTTGATGATTACAAGCCTAGTTCAGCTCTACTACCCTGTTATACTGTTAAGTTGGACCCAGAAACTTGATATGATATTGTTGAGTGTCTATGCAATTCTTTGCTAAATGTCTCAAAATCCTTCTTGAGCATTTACAGCCGTTATGCTGTCCAAATTCTCCTAGAAATTATAATGCTTTTGCATTATGGTTGTGCTTTCAGATGGCCACTCGTGATCAAAACCAAGTGGTTCGCCTGACTCGATGTATCGATGTGCCCGGTCATACGGCTATGTTAGTCCGGGTAATGATCGAGGCGGGTTACCATTGGTATCCCGAATACACGGTCGAAGAGCAGTTTCGAGACTTTAATCAAAGCCAGTATCTCTGCACTGTCAGGATATTTCCCTCTTATCCTGATTCTACTGAGCCCCTCCACTGTTCCTACGGACTCGGGGTTACTATTGAGATGGCCGTGCAAGATGCTGCCTATTCTATGATGACCATCATGCGAGTCAGGACTGGCCTGCTTCGGAACACCGACTTCCGGTATATGCCAGCTTCACTCCCTGGAGCGCAGGGGTATCTCCGGGCTATCTATGCTGACTCCACTGAGGAGGACTCACTAACCCGCACCACTGCTGAGATGCTCGAGGATAAGGACCGAGAGAATCGGGCCTTGAGACTGGAGCTTTTCAACACCAGTGCTGATCATTGGGCCACCTTGACTCGGTTTGCACCGGATGTGCAAGTTGGATATATGGATATGAGAGATCTGTATCCTGTTAGATCTGCTCTGCCAGACATGATGGATTGGCATGACGTGGGAGGCATCGCCCCACCCCGTGGTCCCTGCAGGCCACCGTTTGTTGGTCCAAGACCCCACCCTAGCCCCTATGGTCCACAGGTTCCTTAGGACCGTCTGTTTCCGGATGCTCACGTTGTACTTCCAGGCTATGGAGGAGACTTCTGTGAGAACTACTACGGAGATGTCTGAGTTAGTAGTAGTTTCACTAGTATTGTAATAGTTGTATTTCCACTGTCCTGTGTGACCTGTGGAATATGACTTAGTGTGTATCTATTCCGGAGGTGTAGGAAAAATAATGTATAGGAGCTTGGAATGCCTCCGAAGAGATGTAATCTTCCTTTCACCGTAGTAGTACTTTGTTTGGTCCTGTACTAAACCTTGTATGGTGTGTATGACGATGGAATAAAGGAAGCAGTGTATGTATCTACCATGTCATACGGATGATCATCTTGCATTCCGAGTTATCCATTACATTCTACATTTCTATGTCAGAATCTTATCATCCTGAACTAAACCATCGTCTTGTTTTCCTAGGATGGTCAACACCCGCACCAACCCTGCTCCCCCAGAGCAGGCCGAAGGCAGCAGAGTTGGGGAAACAAACCTGCCTCACCCTCCTTCTATGGAAGCCGAGAGAAACAAGCGGGAGACCAACCATTTGTTGGAGCGCATCGAACAGAACACAGCACACCATCAGAGGAATAACTTGGTGTCACTCAGTGATTTCATCAAGTTACATCCACTCACCTTCCACCACTCCGTCGAGCCTCTCGACGCTGATGACTGGCTTCGCAGTATTACTCACAAACTGTGTTCTGCGCTAGTAGCTGAGGCTGATAAGGTCACCTTTGCTGCATATCATCTCGAAGGCCCCTCCAGTCTCTGGTGGGAGAACTATGAAGCTATGCGCCCAGCGGGCCATGTCACTACTTGGGCTGAATTCAGTGAGGCTTTCCGTGAACATCACATTCCGGAGGGTCTCATGGACCGTAAACGTGAGGAGTTCTGCAGTTTCACTCAAGGTCGACTCTCTGTTGACGCTTACAGCAGGGAGTTCGGTAACCTTGCACGATATGCAACTGAGGAAGTCTCTACCAATGCCAAGAAGCAGGCAAGGTTCCGTAAGGGACTTAGTCCTGAGCTTCGCCGTGACCTCCGTCTGCATGAGTGCACATCTTTTCAGAAGCTTGTGAACAAAGCCATCAGTGCTGAGTCTGGTTAGACTGATTTCGAAGCAACATGCAAGCATGGCCGTGACTTGGGTTCCTCATCCGGTGCTGGACCACAGAAGCGCCGGGTGTGGGTACCTAACACTGCCCTGCCACCCAGGTTCACACCGAGGCCATTCTATCAGGCGCCTCGCCCAGCTCAACAGTATGCACCAGCCAAGCCCTATGGTGGTCCAACCAACAATGCTCCTCCACGCACCAGTTCCGTGACGTGCTTCAAGTGTGGGGAATCAGGCCACTATATGCGCGAGTGTCCCTAGACCAACCCCAGCCAGTCTGCTAAAGCTGTTGGCCATGGCAAGTCGATAGGGAAAGTGTTCTACGCCAAGCCGGCCACCGCTACACGTGGCCATGTGAATTGTGTCTCTGCGGAAGAGGCTCAGGAGGATCCCAACGTCGTACTCGGTACGCTCCTTGTTAATTGCCACCCGGCATCTGTTCTTTTCGATACTGGAGCATCTCATTCATTCATATACGAAAACTATGCTCGCTTGCATAACACCGCATTCTGTGACATGCCTTCCACCATGGAAATTTCTACTCCTGGTTCTAGATGGCAAATCTCTAGCGTAAGCCATGGGAATGAAATTCAAGTCGACAGACTTGTTTTTCTTGCATCTTTGATAGCTCTCAAATCTTCAGATATTAATATCATCTTGGGTATGGACTGGATGTCAGCCCATCATGCCAAGATTGATTGTTTCTCTAGGACTGTTCAACTCACACATCCTTCGGGAAAGATAGTCAATGTCTTGACCCGAGTAGCTAAACGACAACTATATTCTCTTAACGCCAGTCCTTTGCCAGACCTCGAAGACGTCCCGGTAGTCCGTGACTTCCCGGGTGTCTTTCCAGAAGAATTGCCAGGTGTTCCACCTGACAGAGATGTCGAGTTCGTGATAGATCTCATTCCAGGAACTGTCCCAATTTCTAGAAGACCCTATAAGATGGCACCTTTTGAACTAGCCGAACTTAAGAAACAACTCGATGAGTCCTTGAAAAAGGCTTTCATCCGACCTAGTTCATCTCCATGGGCTTGCCCCGTCCTCTTCGACAAGAAGAAGGATGGTACGTACCGGATGGTTGTAGATTATCGACCCGTCGACTTGGTCACAATTAAGAACAAGTATCCGCTCCCTAGGATCAACGACCTGTATGATCAGCTCGCTGGATCCTCAGTCTTCTCTAAAATGGATTTGAGGTTGGGCTACCATCAAATAAAAATCAGGAACGGGGACATTCCTAAAACGGCCTTTGTTACTCGTTATGGCCAATACGAGTACACAGTCATGTCCTTCGGTTTAACCAACGCCCCAACCACTTTTTCTCGTTTAATGAACTCAATCTTCATGGAGTATTTGGATAAATTCGTTGTGGTTTACCTCGATGATATACTCATCTACTCCAAGAATGAGGAAGAACATGCCGAGCATCTAAGGCTAGTGTTGATGAAACTTCGAGAGCATCGCCTTTACGCCAAATTTTCTAAATGCGAATTTTGGTTGCCAGAAGTGACCTATCTAGGACATGTAATTTCTGGTAAAGGTATTGCTGTTAATCCTGAGCGAGTTCAAGCCGTCCTTAATTGGACTCCACCTGAATTGGTCAAGCAAGTTCGGAGTTTCCTTGGCTTAGCGAGCTATTGTCGCCGCTTTGTTGAGAACTTCTCCAAGGTTGCTAAACCTCTAACTGAACTATTCAAGAAAGATAAGAAGTTCGAGTGGACTCCACAATGTGAGCACAGCTTTCAGGAACTGAAAAGACGCCTGACATCTGCTCCTGTACTGGTACCACCAGATTTCTCTAAGGACTTCGTTATCTATTGCGCCGCCTCGCGACAAGGACTAGGTTGCATTCTTATGCAAGATCATCACGTAATTGCTTATGCTTCACGGAAATTGCACCCACATGAGGAGAACTACCCTACTCATGATCTAGAGCTTGCAGCGGTAGTCCATGCACTCAAAACCTGGCGACATTACCTCCTCGGTAATCGTTGCGAAATCTTCACTGATCACCAAAGTCTGAAGTACATATTCACCCAACCGGATTTGAATCTCAGGCAAAGACGTTGGGTCGAGTTGATCAAAGATTTCGACTTAGGGATAACTTACACCCCAGGAAAAGCCAACGTCATGGCTGATGCGCTAAGTCGTAAATCTTATTGCAACAATCTAATGTTGCAACAAAGTTAACCACTTCTCCACGAGGAATTTCGGAAACTTAACATTCACATTGTTCCTCAAGGATTTCTTTCCACCTTGGTGGCGAAACCTACCCTTACGGATCAAATCATCGCTGCCCAAAAATGAGATAAAGGAATATCTCGGATCAAGGAGAACATTGCTAGCGGGGATGCTAAATGTTTCTCTACAAATGATCATGGTGTTGTGTACTTTGAGAACCGTCTAGTGGTTCCCAAGAACCAACATTTACGGCAGTTGATCCTTAAGGAAGCTCATGAATCTCCTCTCACCATTCATCCCCGTAGCACTAAGATGTATCAGGACCTACGCCAGAGGCTCTGGTGGACTAGGATGAAGAGAGACATTGCTCAGTTTGTTGCTAGTTGTGACGTCTGTCATCGTGTAAAAGTAGAGCATCAACGGCCTGCTGGCACCCTTCAACCTTTAGCTATTCCTGAATGGAAATGGGATAAAATTGGTATGGATTTCATCACCGGTTTTCCTAGGACAAAGAGAGGTAATAACGCTATCTTTGTCGTTGTCGATCGTCTTTCCAAAGTGGCCCATTTCTTACCTGTTCGTGAGAATATAACTGCTAGTCTGTTAGCAGACTTGTACATCTCCCGAATAGTGTCTCTCCATGGTGTTCCACTGGAAATTAACTCGGATCGAGGAAGTCTCTTCACCTCTCGATTTTGGGAAAGTTTCCAAAATGCTATGGGAACCCGCCTTTCCTTTAGCACTTCCTTTCATCCTCAATCAAGTGGTCAAGTAGAACGCGTCAACTAGATTCTAGAAGACATGCTTCGAGCTTCTGTTATCTCATCGGAATGGATTGGGAGAAATGCCTTCCATTTGCCGAATTTGCTTATAACAACAGCTATCAATCTAGCTTGGGTAATGCCCCTTTTGAAGTTCTCTATGGACGAAGGTGTCGAATGCCACTTAACTGGTCAGAAACCGGGGAAAGACAATTCTTCGGCCCGGACATGATCCAGGAAGCAGAAGAGCAAGTTCGCATTGTTCGTGAAAAGTTGAAATCAGCCCAATCTCGTCAAAAGAGTCAATATGACCGAAAACATAAGGCTATGACTTTTGAGGTTGACGAGAAGGCTTACCTTCGGGTTACTCCTCTGAAGGGAACCCATCGTTTCGGTATCAAAGGAAAATTAGCTCCTCGCTACATTGGACCCTTTCGCATTCTCGCTAAACGAGGAGAAGTTGCCTACCAATTGGAACTACCTCCGCATCTCTCCAGAGTCCACGACGTCTTCCACGTTTCTCAACTCAGGCGTTGCTTCTCGGATCCTATCCGTGGAGTGGACCACGAAACGCTTGATCTTTAGGATAATCTCACGTATCGAGAGTACCCCGTTCGTATCCTCGATCAAGCCGAGCGTACCACTCGACGTGATAATATCAAGTTTCTCAAGGTTCAATGGTCGCACCATTCCGAGAAGGAAGCAACTTGGGAAAGGGAGGATCGTCTTCAACTTGAGTACCCCGCCTTCTTCCCGGAGGAACCTAAATCTCGGGACGAGATTCTTTTGAGTGGGGGTGAGTTCTCACACCCTAGTTAGTCATGCATTAGAGTGTTGCATCATGTCTATTTTTCTCAACAGAAACTTGAAATGGGGATGACAGAACCCCCAGCCCCCTCTGAAACCAACTAGGGTTTACTAAAAATATTTTTCAATGAACCTGAAATGCCCTTCTAAAATGTCCATCATTCTTGTCTTGGTTCAGAACCTCTGCCAAAAGTGGTGCTCAATTTTCTAGGTCATCCTAAGGTTTTTGAATTAAATCATAAGTATTTGAGTTTGGGCATTTAAATTATATAAATTATTTTAAATGCTCAAATAATCCCAAACCAAAATGTTCCATGCTGGATATATTCCAGTTAGTGGCCATAAGCAGTTTGGTGATTTTTAGAGTTGCCTAGGTATTTTTAGAAAGTCCACAAACTTACAGAAAAATAGAAAAGGAAATCAAAGAGGAGCAGAGGCTTACCTGGCGCCCACCTGGCAAGCCCACCTGCCGGCCCAGCCCAGCAGCCGCTCCAGCGAGCTGCTTGCCTTCGCCAGGCAGGCAGGCAGGTGCTCGACGGCGGCACCAGCGCACGCCACGCAGCTGCCCGTCGCCTTGCTTCTTCCTCTCGTCGCCCTGCTGGTCTGGATGAACTCCACGTCGCACCCCGAACCCCGTGGACACACTCATTCGCCCCCAGCTCCTCTCCCTCGTTCTCCCGCACCATGGCCGACGCCACCGCAGCCGCACCGTCGCCGTAGTCGCGCTCTCCGTCGTCCCCGCGCCGCGCCACTGTGTCCAGGAGCTCCGCCGCCCTCCTCTCCTTCGAGCTAGCCGAGCCTCGAGCGCTCGCATGCCCCGAAGCCACTGCACCAACCTTGTCCGATCCACCATCGACGGAGATCCCCTTCGCCATCGCCGCCGCACCAGCTCATCCCCGACCGTGCCGTCTGCTTCTTCGAGACCTCCGTGAGCCCAGCTACCTCCTCCCCCTTTCCTCTCTCGCTCTCGTGCACCACAGCGAGCGCACGAAGCTTCACCGCACGCACCGCCGCCGAGCTCGTCGCTGACGTGTCTCCGGCCAACCACCGGACACACCACCGTGTCCAACGCACTCACCGCACCGGCAGAAGCCCGTAGCACCACTCCACGAGCCTCGCCGTGTCCCATAGCCTCGAGTTCGACCTCACCCGAACTCCGGCGACCGCCAAGGTCATCGCCGACGACGTTTCCGGCCACCCCGAGCTCAACCACCACCACCAAGAGCTGCGGCTTGCTCCCAGCTACACGTAGATGCCCTCCGCCGCTCATTTGGTCGCCGGAATGCACAAAACCACTCTCGCCGCCGCGTTCGGCCTCGTCGGCGGCTAAACGTCGGCGAGTTGACCCCGCTGACCACCTCGTTTAACCACGGGTGGGCCCAGTTTGACCCCCTGGGTCAATGACAGGTGGGGCCCAGCCCTGTTAACTAATTAGGATTAGTATTAACTAATAATTAGTTAAACTAATTACACTGACACACGGGACCCACTAGTCAGGTTTGACCTGGACTGTTCCATTGACCACTGACGTCATCCTGACACAATGCTGACGCAGTAAGTTATTTACTGGAATTATTATTACACAGGAAATTCCAGAAAATAACCCAAACTTCAAAAAATCATAGAAATTAATCTGTAGCTCCAAATGCAAAGTGTTATATATGAAAAATGATCAGAAAAATCCAATCTATCCATCTGTACTGGTTTCATGCATGTGTAAGCAAGCTGACCTACTGTTTACCACAGAACAAGATAAAGCACTTTAAAGGGCCATTGATGAGTTTGAAACTTGAATCTTTGGTTCAAAATGGTTCAAACCCATCTGGTCTTAGTTGCATTAGCCCAACACACTCATATTGCCATGTCTCATGCATGCATCATGTTGTTGCATATTGTTTGGTGATGATTGTGTATCGGTGCTCTCTGCAGCAGGTCCTGCCCCCGAGGAGTATCGTGATTACCCCAATGAAGAACAATACCAGTGCATCGACCCATCAAGCAAGAAACCAACCATTTGATCATATCGATACAATCCCATGTTCTCGCTCCTGCTCTCTTTTACTGCATGAAGACAATGCGTTTCAAACGGCTGTGTGCTATGGTAGTTGAACCCATTTCCTCTGCATGACCTGTCATTGCCACAGTAACTAGATGAAACCCACTAGCATGTGTAGGAGTTGATTGAGCCATGTGTGTGTGTTGTTCCTACTTTGCTATGCCTGCTATGCTTAGAGTCGTGTCAGGTCTGGTTCATCTGGGTGATGGGCTAGAGTGAAATGATCGTGTCAGTATGAGAGTGATGTGTTGAACACGATTTGGTAAAGGTATCGATGAGAGGCCATGTAGGAGTACATGGTGGGTTGTTTCATTGAAGCCGTCCTTAAGCACTGAGATCTCTATGTGTGATTTAAGATTCAGCTACTACCATACATTGGGCCCTGAAATATGACCCCGCTCGACTTCTTATTCACCCTAGTCCTCTGTCCAGGAGTTGCAAGTAGTTTCTGGTGTTTGTAGCTTACTGGAGGCCGTGGACAGTGCTGACCGTAGGGGTGGGCTGTGATGCGGTAGGTACGTGGCCGGGTATACCGGGCACCTGTTAGGTGTCTCGGAACCCTGTTCACATTGTTTGGGGCTGTGAGCGAAACCCCGGCCGGATCTCCTCACGGATGGAACCCAAATAGGCGATAAACCTGGACTAGAGACTGGAGTGTTTAGGTAGGTCGTGGTCTACACCCACGTCGGCTTTCGCTTGAAGTCTGCCGAGCACATGTCGTGTGCAGATGCTAAGTGGTGGAAACATGTATGAAGAAGTACACCCCTGCAGGGTTAACATAATCTATTCGAATAGCCGCGTCCGTGGTAAAGGACTACTTGGTTGCCTATACAGTTCATAGACAAGTAAATGGAAACTACTAAAAGCCTCAAGATAAGCGTGAGTGCCGAGGATGGCTCTTCCGTGGGAAGACAGAGGTGGATCCTCGGTAGTGTATTGAAGTGGTGAGTAGTGGATTCGTGTGCGCAAAACTATTTCAAGTTGGAGTCTCGTAGGATAGCTTAGCCAAGAGTCAAAGTTGGCTTGCTGCAATAACTCCACCAACCCTTCTTGATAAGGTGCATGTATGTAGGATCTGATGTAAGTCTTGCTGAGTACCTTTGTACTCATGTTGCTTTAATTCACATTTTTCAGAAGACGCTGCAACCCCGTCTGACGGGTTCTTCGTAGACGTTGACATTGATGAGTAGACTGGGGCCCAGGTGGTGATCCTGAGCTTGTGAAGGACCATGTAGTATAGCTAGGCTTACCCAAGCCTCTTTTATTTTACTAGTTGTCTGTACTCAGACAAGACACTTCCGCTGTTGGCTTGTATGCTTGTATGACTTGAATGTGGGTCGTGTGACCCATACTTGTGTGTATGCTATGTATGGCTCTCTGAGCCTTTAAATAAAGTACTTGTGTTGTAGAGTCATGTTGTGATGCCTTGTTGTATTTGCACATATCGAGCATATTGTGTGTATGATTGAAATGCTTGGTATGTGTCGGATCTTACTATCTAGTTGTTTATCTTTATTAGCCTCTCTTACCGGGAAATGTCTCCTAGTGCTTCCACTGAGCCATGGTAGCTTGCTACTGCTATGGAGCACTTAGGCTAGCCGGCATGTGTCCTTCTTCGTTCCTGTGTCTGTCCCTTCAGGGAAATGTCACGCAATGAATACCAGAGTCCCGTTAGACCGCTGCAGCCCGGTTTACTGGAGTCCTGCTAGCCCAGTGCTACAGCCCGGATTCACTTGCTGATGACCGACACGTTCGATGCTGGGTCATGGATGCCTGTCCCTGTAAGTCTGTGGCACTTTGGGTTTATGACTAGCCATGTCAGCCCGGGCTCCTTATCATATGGATGCTAGCGACACTATCATATACGTGTGCCAAAAGGCGCAATCGGTCCTGGGCAAAGGTAAGGCGACACCCGTGGGAATACCGTGCGTGAGGCCGCAAAGTGATATGAGGTGTTATAGGCTAGATCGATGTGACATTGAGTTGGGGGCCTGACAGTCGAGCGGGAAGAAGAAGGAAAAGCTTATAAAGTTCAGCGCCCAGTTTATTATCTCTCTGAAGTTTTGACTCCATCCAAGCAGAGATATCCACATTATCAGAAGCTTGTTATGGAATCTACATGACCATGAAGAAGGTTGCACACTATTTCTCTGATCACTCCATTATAGTCGTCAGCGATGCACCATTATCTGAAATTCTGAACAATAGAGATGCAACTGGTCGAGTGGCAAAATGGGAGATTGAACTCCTTCCATTGGATATCAAGTTTGAGGCAAACAAATCTATCAAGCCCCAAGCAATTGCAGATTTCCTTGCCAAGTGGATTGAGCAGCAACTGCTGACTCAAGTTCACTCGGAGCATTGGACCATGTTCTTCGATGGCTCCAAGATGCTGAATGGTTCCGGTGCTGGGGTAGTATGGTATCCCCCCGTGGAGACAAGCTTAGCTATGTTCTCCAGATTCATTTTGATTCCTCCAACAATGAAGCTGAATATGAAGCACTTTTAAACGGGCTGTGTATGGCCATTTCACTCGGCGTCCGTCGCCTTATGGTCTACGGTGACTTGGATTTGGTGGTTAATCAAGTGATGAAACAGTGGGATGTCAGGAGCCCAACTATGACTGGTTATTGCAACGCAGTAAGAAAGTTGGAAAAGAAGTTTGAAGGGTTGGAGCTTCACCATATACCCCGACTGAAAAATCAAGCTACAGATGAATTGGCAAAGATAGGATCCAAGAGAGAGACCATTCCCAGCAATGTGTTTTTGGAGCATATTCACTCACCTTCAGTTCAAGAAGATCCTTTCACTGAAGAGCCCCCACAGCCTAGGAGTGCCACAGATCCGACTGAAGTCGAAGTCCCAGCCGTGGTCGACTTAGTCATGGAGGTTTTGGTCGTCACTCCTGACTGGAGAGTTCCATACGTTGCATACATTCTTAGGAAAGAACTTCCAGAGGATGAAGAAGAGGCTCGATAGATCGTCCGACAATCTAAAGCCTTTACTATGATAAAAGGTCAGTTGTTCAGAGAAAGTGTAACTGGAGTCTGCCAGAAATGCATCACGCCAGAAGAAGGCCGAATGATCCTCAATGATATTCACTCGGGGACCTGTGGTCACCATGCATCCTCTCGGACCATCGTGGCCAAAGCATACCGAGCCCGATTTTACTGGCCACACGCCAACGAGATGGTGAAAGAAATAGTAGACAAATGTGAAGGTTGTCAGTTTTACTCCAACATGTCCCATAAACCTGCGTCGGCTCTGAAGACTATTCCACTCATCTAGCCTTTCGTTGTCTGGGGATTGGATATGGTTGGACCTCTGAGGACTGGCAGGAGTGGATTTACCCATGTGCTGGTGGCAGTCGACAAGTTTACCAAATGGATTGAAGCCAAGCCCATTAAAAACCTTGAAGCAAGTACAACTATAAGTTTCATCAGAGAATTGACATTCAGATATGGTGTTCCGCACAGCATCATCACTGGTAATGGGTCAAACTTCGATTCTGACAAGTTCAGAGCCTTTTGTGCTTCCCAAGGCACGAGGGTCGACTATGCCTCAGTCGCCCATCCTCAGTCAAATGGGCAGGCTGAAAGAGCAAATGGATTGATTCTCAAAGGACTAAAACACCTATTGATGTGTGACCTCAAGCATGCAGCGGGTGCCTGGGTCGATGAACTTCCATCAGTACTTTGGGGATTGAGAGCAACTCCTAATCGGTCGATTGGACGAACTCCACTCTTCTTAGTCTATGGAGCTGAAGCTTTACTCTCGAGTGATTTGCTTCACAATGCACCCTGAGTCGAACTTTTCTCAGACAAAGAAGCAGAACAGGCTCGGCAAGATGCAGTCGATCTCCTAGAAGAGGAAAGAGAGATGGCCTTGATTTGGTCGACCATTTATCAGCAAGACCTGCATCGATTCCATGCCAGAAACATAAGGGGTCAGGCATTTCAGGAGGGAAACTTGGTTCTTCGAGTGGACCAGCAGAAAACACACAAGCTCGCTCCTGCTTGGGAAGGCCCCTTTGTTGTCACCAAAGTGCTCCACAATGGAACATATCGTCTTTTCAACGTCGAACACAATAAAGACGAGCCATGCTCTTGGAATGCGGAGCTGCTCCGCCCCTTTTACTCTTAAGCATTCAGACTGTTGAGATGTAATAGGAAATACCTTCTAGTTTGATTATCAAAGACATGATTTTACAGCCTTCCGAATGATTGTTGTTCATTTTTACATGTTCTAAATCCCCCAGTGGGTGCCTTAGTCGCGAATCCGTTTCGCCTAAGTTGAAAAGAAAAATCCTACCGAGTGGTGAGCAAGCCTCTCACTCGGGGGCTTAGCTGCGAATCTGTTTTGCCTAAGTTGAAAAGAAAAATCCTACCGAGTGGTGAGCAAGCCTCCCACTCGGGGGCTTAGCTGTCGTCCAGTACTCACCTAACTTTGAAAAATCCTACCGAGTGGTGAGCAATCCTCCCACTCGGGGGCTTAGCTGCAGTCCCGTACTCGCCTAAGTATGAAAATCCTACCGAGTGGTGAGCAATCCTCTCACTCAGGGGCTTAGCTCCAGTCTAGTACTCGCCTAAGTTTGAAAAATCCTACCGAGTGATGAGCAATCCTCACACTCGGAGGCTTAGCTGCAGTCCAGTACTCGCCTAAGTTTGAAAAATCCTACCGAGTGGTGAGCAATCCTCACACTCGGAGGCTTAGGTGCAGTCCAATACTTGCCTA
>NC_041385.1:499124046-499178218 GCF_002162155.2 Triticum dicoccoides | reverse complement strand
TAAGTTTGAAAAATCCTACCGAGTGGTGAGCAATCCTCACACTCGAGGACTTAGTTGCAGTCCCGTACTCTCCTAAGTATGAAAAATCCTACCGAGTGGTGAGCAATCCTCCCACTCGGGGGCTTAGCTGCAGTCCAGTACTCTCATAAGTTTGAAAAATCCTACCGAGTGGTGAGCAATCCTCCCACTCAGGGGCTTAGCTGCAGTCCAGTACTCGCCTAAGTTTGAAAAATCCTACCGAGTGGTGAGCAATCCTCACACTCGGGGGCTTAGCTGCAGTCCCGTACTCGCCTAAGTATGAAAAATCCTACCGAGTGGTGAGCAATCCTCCCACTCGGGGTCTTAGCCACACGCTCCATTCCGATCCACAAGGACAGCAAGGTGCGGGTCGGCCTCGACCCCCTCCTCAGAGCTGCACCATCAAGAAGAAGGACGAGATTGAGCGTGTTGCCAAGCTAAATCACTTTTAGGAACATCAAGACCATTGTTGAGTGCCTCGCTGATGAGCTGATCAATGCTGCCAAAGTCTCACCCAACAGCTAATGCCACGGCAAGGCGCTTTCAAGAACGTCAAGACCATTGCTGAGTGCCTTGCTAATGAGCTGATCAATGCTGCCAACGACTCATCCAACAGCTAACGCCACGGCGAACCGCTTTCAGGAACGTCAAGACCATTGTTTAGTGCCTTGCTGATGAGCTGATCAATGCAGTTGAAGGGCTCATCCAACGGCTGCTCGAACCCGATCCGCAAGGACGACGAGGAATAGGTCGACTGCGACCTCTTCCTCAGAACCACATCATAAATACAAGAGCTAACCCGAGTGAAGAACAAGTTTCACTCGAAGACAAAACACAACATATTCAAAGATAAACCAAGTTCAAATAAATCCAATGGTTCCGAACCACAGATTAAAGTGCTCGGGCGTCAAGCCCGAAGTAGTTTCCAGTGATTACAAAATCACTCAGCATTGTGAGGCAAATAAAGGTGAATCATAATGTTTTTCACTCGTCGGGAGAAGGGCTGGCTGGATCACAGAAGTTGTCAAGGTCAATGATGTCTGCAATGCGAGTGGCAGCCTCAAGGAAGGTGTCCATGAAGGATTGGAAGGAGTGCTTCTTAGTATTCCCGACCTTGAGGGCCGCCAGCTTGTCTTCTCTGGCATCCTTGCAGTGCACTAGGACCAATGACAGGGCAACGTCAGTGCCACAGCAGGCAGATGACTTCTTCCATTCCTGCACTCAGCCAGGGATCTCATTCAGTCGAGTCATCAACGACTCAAGATCTTGTGAAAGCTCCGCCTGGGGCCAGAGTTCGGCATCAACCCGAGTCATTGTCGTCTTCATCCGAGCCAGATAAGCGACAACATTGTCCATGCGTGATTCCAACCGCAACAAGTTCATCACAACGTCATCTTTCACAGGACAATTGATGGGGTCGAGACCCATCTCGGCCCACCCAGTCTCAGCTTCAAAATCCTAACAAAGTTCTACACAACCAGGAAAAATAGTGAGTCGACAATATAACAAAATATTCCAGTCGACGGCAATTAACCAGTCGAGTGGTGATACCTTCGAGCTTCAGGACCAGTTTCGCAGCAAGTTGTCCCAAATAGGACTCCATTTTGCTCGTCTTGGCTCTGAGGCTTCCGACTTCGTTGGTCAGGTTCTCCTTGTACTTTTTTAGTTGCTCAACTTCCTGATTGGCTTCAGAGATGGCAGTCTTTAGCTTCGAGTTCTCCTCTTCCAATTTGCCAACCGAAGCCAGCTTCTTGTCCGCAAGTGATGTCTTCCCTCGTGCTTCCTTCTGAGCAGCAGTAAGATCCAGATCCTTCTTCTCCAGAGCTTCCTTCATTTTCTCTAAATAAACAACACTCTTCAGACGAGCTTGGAGCTGACGGTTTTCACTACCACATCTTCTCGTGTTAAGTCACTCGGTTCAAAGAGACTGAAAGAAACAACACTGAAAAGCGTGAGCCACAAGGTGGGAAAGTGTCAATTGGTTATCTCCCATGATGGCAGTTTCCTCTTGAGCACTCTGGAGGTTCTTCTTTGCCAGTTCAAGATCAAGTTCAAGGCTGATGTGCTTCTTGTTTAACTCAGAAAGTCGAGCTCCAAGATCACAAGACCTCTGCAGTCAGCGAGAGAGATATGTCTGTCGACAGAAACAAAAGACAATGACAGTGAAAGTTACTCTAAGACTACTGCCGAATCACATATTCAACAGTAGTCTCGGGGACTGCACCCAGTGGGTGCACTTAGCATGCCCCCAGTGACCTATAAAAACACTCAGCATGGTCTGCCCAACGTGAGTCAAAAAAAAGCAACAAAAGTAGATTCTCAGACCACAGTCGACTGCCAGCAGTCGACCGTGGTCTCGGGGACGACACCCAGTGGGTGCACTCTGCATGCCCCCACTGGTTCGGACAAAACATTAAGACTCAGAACGAGTTGAGTGGAGTGGAAGATCTCTTATAACTCTAAAGCAAGCACACCCCAGTGGGCGATCGGATATGAAACATAGACTCATGATAGTAGGTTCACATTTTCGACAACATTAAAAAGTTCAGTCAGGAGATCACTGACCTTGACATTGGTCTGCAGAGCGGTGCTGGCGTTATAGGCCACCTGGCTGGCCTCATGCATCACCTTCACCTGCTCCATAACAAGGTTCGCCTGGCGAAGAGCCTCCCTAGCAGCACTTGGCGAGTCATCCGAGGTCTGGTATGCAGTAAAAAGTGATGTCTCTAAGGCAGCTGAAGCACCCGCTGGGTCAGATGCGTGGAGTTGCACTAGAGCAGCAGGAGCAGGAACAGTTGACCCCGACGGGCGATCAGTCGTTAGCGGGTTGGCGAATGTGACGTTGGTCCGAACTAGATCTCCGGATCGCTCGACCACTGCCTCAAGCACCGGCGTCGACTGAGGGACTTGAACTTCAAGCCCTCTCCTGCTTGAACCCCTGCCTCTCTTCCTCCTCTCACGTAGAGGCACTTCTTCTTCATCATCATCAGGAAGCACGACGATGTCTCGTGGAACTGCAGCAAAAGAAAAACATCGGAAATTCAACTGACCGACAACTTGATCGACTAAGCGAGTTCTGGTCGAGCGGACTTACCAGCTCAGGAGGTGGCTGCGTCGTCGGTCTCCTCGTCTCCTGGAGCCTTGTCAATATCCATGTCAGTCACAGCAGAGGTTGGGCTGGTGAGGGAGTCCAGGATTAAGGGGTCGTCGGACAGCTGGACTATATACTTTGGCCGGACTGTTGGACTATGAAGATACAAGATTGAAGACTTCGCCCCGTGTCAGGATGGGACTCTCCTTTGCTTGGAAAGCAAGCTTGGCAATTCGGATATGTAGATCTCCTTCTCTGTAACCGACTCTGTGTAACCCTAGCCCCCTCCGGTGTCTATATAAACCGGAGGGTTTATTCCGTAGGACAACAACAATCACAATCATTTGCTAGCTTCTAGGGTTTAGTCGTGGTAGATCAACTCTTGTAATACTCATATCATCAAGATCAATCAAGCAGGAAGTAGGGTATTACCTCCATCGAGAGGGCCCGAACCTAGGTAAACATTGTGTCCCCCGCCTCCTGTTACCATTAGCCTTAGACGCACAGTTCGGGACCCCCTACCCGAGATTCGCCGGTTTTGACACCGACATTGGTGCTTTCATTGAGAGTTGCATTGTGCCGTCGTGATAAGGTTTGATGGATCCTTCAATCATCTTCAACAATGCAGTCCAGGGGGAGGTTTTCCTTCCCGGACAGATCTTCGTATTCGGCGGCTTTGTATTGCGGGCCAATTCGCTTGGCCATCTGGAGCAGATCGATAGCTACGCCCCTGGCCATCAGGTCGGGTTTGGAAGCTTGAACTACACTGCCGACATCCGCGAAGACTTGATCTTTGACGGATTCGAGCCCATGTCAGGTGCGTCGAACAGTCCCGACAAGCATGACTTAGATCTGCCATCAGACAGTATTCGGGGGATTGCGCCTGTGGCTGCCCCGGGAATCAATCCGGAGCAGATTGCGCCATCCAAGGACGGGTGGATGGACCCCGCCACGGAGGTCGTACACTCATCGGCCTTAAAGCTGAAAACTGATCCCATCCCTTATGAGGCCGGTATCATCGGACCCTCGGACTCGTCTCCGGCTACAGGATCCGAACCGCGCACGCCCGTGCCTATCGAATCCGATTGAGCACCGGTTATGGAGTTCACCTCCGCGGACATCTTTCAGCACTCGCCCTTGGGTGATGTGCTAAACTCATTAAGGTCTCTCTCTTTGTCAGGAGACTCTTGGCCGAACTATGTCCGTCTCGAGTGGAAAGCGGACAATGAAGAAATTCGTTCCCCACCCACCACCCACTTAATATCCACTTTCGATGACTTAACCGACGTGCTTGACTTCAACTCTGAAGACATCGATGGTATGGACGACGATGCAGGAGAAGAACAGGAACCACCACCTATAGGGCGCTGGATAGCCACCTCATCATATGATATATATATATATATATATATATATATATATATATATATATATATATATATATATATATGGTGGACACCCCCAAAGAAGGCAATGGCGATGAGGCAACGGAGGACAATCCCCCGGAGAAGCAATCTAGGCACCGGCATCATAGGCGCCGCTCCAAGCCCCGCCATAGCAAAAATAGTGATACCAGCACAAGAGATGATAACAATCTAGATGGTGCCGAAGACGAAAACAAACCTGCCGAGCCAGGCTTCGAGCAGGCCGAGCATGAAGAGGGGCAAGCTAGCCCCAAGGAACAGGCAACAGATGGAGAATCAGAGGATGATAATTACATGCCTCTCTCCGAAGACGAAGTGAGCCTTGGCGACGAAGAATTCATCATGCCTGAGGATCTCATCGAGCAGGAGCGCTTCAAGCGCCGGCTTATAGCCACTGCAAAAAGCCTAAGGAAAAAGCAGCAACATCTTCAAGCTGATCAAGATCTGCTAACTGATAGATGGACCGATCTCCTGGCTGCCAAGGAATACAGACTCGAGCGCTCTACCAAAAGTTACCCAAAGCACAGGTTGCTACCTCAACTCGAGGAGGAGGCGTTAAGGCCCACACTACCAGCGCATGATGCGGCTGACCGGCCACCCCGTGGCTGAGACAAAGTGGCGTATAAGCCCGAAGTCCAGACCGCACCTTGTCGCTAATCAAACAATAATATTAAGGATCGGGGCTACACGAAGGACCTGCGAGACATACTGGAAAACAAAGCAGGACAATCAAGATCGATCTACGGATCACGGGGGCGTGCCACAACAGGTGATGATGACCATCACGCTGGATACACTAAAAAAAGTCCGGCCGGGCCGAGTACAACAGACCAAATTCATTCGAACTGCATCAAGATGTAGCCCGGCATAGAGGCGCCGCACACCCCCTATGCTTCACTAATGAAGTAATGGATCATGAATTCCCAGAAGGGTTTAAACCCGTGAACATTGAATCATATGATGGCACAACGGACCCCGCGGTATGGATTGAAGATTTTCTCCTACACATTCACATGGCCCGCGGAGATGATCTACACGCCATCAAGTACCTCCCACTAAAACTCAAGGGACCGGCTTGGCATTGGCTGAATAGCTTGCCAGCAAACTCCATCGGGAGTTGGGAGAACCTGAAGACGCATTCCTTGAAAACTTCCAGGGAACTTACGTGCGACCACCGGATGCTGATGACTTAAGTCACATAACCCAACAGCCCGTAGAGTCAGCCAGGAAATTCTGGACTCGGTTCTTAACTAAAAAGAACCAAATTGTCGACTGTCCGGATGCCAAAGCCTTAGCAGCTTTCAAGCATAACATCCATGATGAATGCCTCGCCCGACACCTTGTCCAACAGAAGCCAAAGTCCATGGAAGCCCTTACGAAACTCATGATCCGCTTTTGCACGGGTGAGGACAACTGGCTAGCTCATAGAAACATCACACCAAAAAAACTCCGTCAATTCAGACGCCAGAGATAGCAACGGCAAGCCACGACACAATAGACACAAGCGTTGGAACACTAGCGACAACGCCAAAAACACGGCAATCAATGCCAGATTCAGAGGCTCTAAATCTGGACAACGGAAAATACCATTCAAAAGAAAATAGCCGGGCTTGTCCATTTTGGACCGCATACTCGATCGCTCATGTCAAATTCACGGCACCCCTGATAAACCAGCCAACCACACCAACAGAGAATGTTGGGTGTTTAAACAAGCCGGCAAGTTGAATGCCGAATACAAGGAAAAGGGGTTGCATAGCGATGACAACGAGGAACCCCGGCCCCCGAACACTGGAGGACAGAAGAAATTCCCTCCCCAGGTGAAAACGGTGAATATGATATATGCAACCCATATTCCCAAGCGGGAACAGAAGCATGCACTACGGGACGTCTATGCAATGGAGCCAGTCGCCCCAAAATTCAACCCATGGTCTTATTGTCCGATCACTTTCGATCGCATGGACCATCCTACGAGTATCTGTCATGGCGGTTCTGCCGCATTGCTCCTTGACCCAATCATTGACGGATTCCACCTCACACGAGTCCTTATGGACGGTGGCAGCAGCCTGAACCTGCTTTATCAGGATACAGTGCGCAAAATGGGCATCGATCCCTCAAGGATCAAACCCACCAAAACCACCTTTAAAGGTGCAATACCAGGTGTAGAGGCCTGTTGTATGGGCTCAATCACACTAGAAGTAGACTTCGAATCTCCGGACAACTTCCGAAGCGAGGAGTTAATCTTTGACATCGTGCCCTTCCGTAGTGGTTATCATGCCCTACTAGGACGAACCGCATTCGCTCGATTCAATGTGGTACCGCACTATGCATACCTCAAGATCAAGATTCCAGGACCTCGCGGGGTTTTAACAGTTAATGGAAACACAGAGCGCTTGCTCCATACGGAGGAGCACACTGCGGCCCTCGCGGCAGAAGTACAAAGCAGCCTTCTTAGGCAAACAGCCAATTCGGCGATGAAGAACCCGAACACCGTCAAGCGAGTTCGGAGTACCCCACAACAGGATCATCCGGCATGTCCAGAGCTCGACTAGCAATTCGGCCTCCGTCCTAGTCCCAGTCAAGCGGTGAAATTTGTCCCGCATGTACATAATTATCCACTAAAAATACCATGGGCACAGGCGGAGGCACGGCTACGACGCGATCCACAATGCGGCTCAACCACCCCAGGACCCGTATTCCTTCATCATATTCTTTCTTTCAGGACTCAACTTTCTGGAAGCCCTTTCAGATAGCCGGATATCGGACTCATCACGGGAGGGAGAAACCAAGGAGGTAAGAAGCTTTGACGTATAAGGGAAAACCCAGGTGGTCCCTGATAACGATCGTTATACCTGTTTCTTATACCCCACACGCAACTTATCCTTGGCTAGGAAATGTTAAATACTCCTATTTTGTTCATCGCACTACTTGTATACATACGCTTTGACGTATTATTTGAATAACAATGGAAAAATATACAGCTCAGCTTATTATTACATTTTCTTCATATTTTTCCTTGACTGTTTATTCACCACATATTGCATCCGTACACCTTGGTACGTTCAGTTTGCCACGGGCTTCAGTGTACCCCATAACACGGCAAGAAAAGTCCGAACACTTTCGACAGTGCGGCACCCCGAACTTATAGCATTATATGCATCAGCTCCGAATCATGTCTTGGGTCAATAGTTGGGTTTGCCCGGCTCCTATGTTTTGGTACCTTACGTTCCATTATATCGGCTAAGGTAGCACATGGAGAACTACTGCGATTGTGTCCCGGTTCTTCCGGACGAGCACCTCAGTAGAGAAAGCCGAAAACTGGCCATCATGATGCGGCGAGAGCTGGTCGTTGTTCGAGAGGTCTCAAATCCTTAAAGATTTTTTCCGCTTCGGGCGAGGAATCGGCCTTGTCTGATTTAGGCGTGCATAGCGCCCCAAGTTCACCCTTCCGAATACTAGGAGCTTCGCCGAAATTTAAAATTGTAGACTTCTATGGCTAAGTGAGAGTGATAAAGCTGTATAGTCTGATTGCCTTGTTCGCTACGCTAGACACCTCCTTAAAGGACCAAAAATTTGGATAAAGAGTGTTTAGATTTATCCCGAACACCCCGGTACTAGCTACATGGGGGCAGAAGCCGATGACTAGCCAACTCTCATATTTTATAAACAGCCACACAGAAGGTAATATTTTAAATCAACAAGCGTTATATAGCGCATATGAACTCGTTTTTCATATTACAGGGATGACATGAGTACATTCATTCAAGTATTACATCCTTAGCACACTCATCCACCACAAGGAGGGCACCCTTCAGGACACCCTCATAATACTGCTCGGGGTGACGGTGCTCCTTTCCCTTTGGCGGCCCCTCCGTCACCAGCTTCTCGACGTCCATCTTCGCCCAGTGCACTTTCGCACGGGTGAAGGCCCTGCGAGCACCTTCAATGCAGACGGACCGCTTAATGACTTCAAGCCGCGAACAGGCATTTACCATCCGATTTACAAGGCCGAAGTAGCTGTCGGGCAGGGGCTCGCCAGGCCACAGCCGGACTATAAGGTCGTTCATGGCTAGTTCGGCCGCCTTGTGTAGTTCGACCAATTACTTTAGCTGGTCGCTCAAGGACATCGGATGTTCGGCCCCAATATACTAGGACCAGAACAACTTCTCCGTCGAGCTCCCCTCCTCAGCATGGTAGAACTCCGCGGCATCCGATATGATGCGCGGCAGATCTGCAAACGCCCCTAGAGAGCTCTGAATTCGGGTAAGTAAAAGGAAACTCTCCTTCACATGCTTGCTTTGCATAATGAATGCCTTACCCACCGCTATCTTCTTGGCCGCCTGGATCTCCTGGAGGGCCTTTTGGGCTTCGGCCTTGGCATCTTGTGCGCTTTGGAGGGCCTTCGCAAGCTCACACTCGTGCGTCTTGGAGTCACGCTCCAAGGACTCAATTTTTTTGACGAAGTCCTGGAGCTCTTGCTGGACCTCATTTACCCGAGCCTCCTGCTTCTCGCGCTCGGCGCGCTCCTTGGCCGCCTTGTCTTCAGCCTCAGACAAAGCTTTCTTTAGGGCCGCCAATTCGGTCGTCTCCCCTATTAAAATTCATAATGCTACTATTAGCATCAATGATTTTCCTTTATATAAACACACGGACGGGGTATAACTTACCTCTGTTATCCTCGAGCTGCCTCTTCACGAGGCCGAGCTCTTCCGCGGCCCGCCCCAAGTCCCTCTTTAGTCCGGATACCTCCGCAGTGCGGGCGGCAGCAGCTAGCAGCGAATCCTGCTTATTCACATACACCTAATATGATTAGACTCCTGTGAATCTTATTTGATCCTCTGTTCGGCCTTTCTTTCCGAACACCAAACAGAGCATCAGGGGCTACTATCTATGCTATGATATTTCCTTGTAATGTGATTACTTACCTCAAAGCCTGTTAGGAGGCTGGCGCAGGCTTCGGTCAATCTGTTTTAGCAGACCGAACCTTCTCAATCACCGTACTCATAAGACCGACGGATCATATTTCCTGAAAGCACCAATGTCGGTGTCAAAACCGGAGCATCTCGGGTAGGGGGTCCCGATCTGTGCGTCTTAGGCTGATGGTAACAGGAAGCAAGGGACACAATGTTTACCCAGGTTCGGGCCCTCTCGATGGAGGTAAAACCCTACTTCCTGCTTGATTAATATTGATGATATGAGTAGTACAAGAGTAGATCTACCACGAGATCGTAGAGGCTAAACCCTAGGAGATAGCCTATGATGATTATGATTGTAATTGTGATCGGTCTTCTAAGGACCATCCTCTCCGGTTTATATAGACACCGGAGAGGGCTAGGGTTTACATGGAGTCAGTTACAAGGAAGGAAATACAATATCCGGACCGCCAAGCTTGTCTTCCACGCAAAGGAGAGTCCCATCCGGACACGGGAAGGAGTCTTGAGTCTTGTAACTTCACGCTCCAATAGTCCGGACGATGTATATAGACCGGTTGTCCGGGTACCCCCTAATCCAGGACTCCCTCAGTAGCCCCTGAACCAGGCTTCAATGACGATGAGTCCGGCGTGCAGTCTTGTCTTTGGCATTGCAAGGCGGTTTCCTTCTCCGAATACTCCAAAGTTATTTTCGAACGCTTAGACCGTGTCCGGATCTGCGAGACGATCCTCACATTCTATCATAGGGAACACAGCATAAATCTGATCTGCTGGTAATCTTCGTACGTCATGCCCCTGCATCGTGGCCCGGCCCACCTCGACTCGCGTTGCGAGGCGATTTTATTGGCACGCCCTGCCAAAGCACAGATTGTGTTCCTCTTATTACGGGATTTTCCATCAATATGGGTGTGTGCAACCCCACGACGACCGTTGGTATGACTCCGTGTGCTTTTAGATAAGTCTCAAGCGGTCACACTGAGGACTCTGGATATTCAGCCCCTTTATAAAGGGGCCGAGGCCTATACCTCTTTTCTACCACCCCTACGCCCTTTCGCATCTCGAGTTCTAACACCCGAAACCAAAACTCAAACAACCTAGATCCTCCAATATGTCCGGATCCAACTCTTTGGGCCGGTGGGTGGCCTCCTCGATCCAAGAGGAGGACATTGTGAGGCTTAGGGAGGTCGGATATCTGACCGCCGACATCCAGCACATGCTTCCCGCTCCAGGGCAGGTCATCCCTACACCGGAGCCCAATGAGAGCTTCGTGTTTGTTCCTCACTTCCTCCGCGGCTTGGGCCTCACCCTCGATCCCTTTGTGAGGGGGCTTATGTTCTATTACGGGTTAGATTTTCATGATCTAGCCCCGGACGCTATCCTCCATATCTCGTCGTTCATCATTGTGTGTGAGGCTTTTCTCCACATCACTCCACACTTCGGCTTATGGCTCAAGACCTTCACTATGAAGCCGAAGATGATTGAGGGGCGACATGCCGAGTGCGGAGGTGCTATAATAAGCAGGAACACCGATGCCCCATGGCCAGAGGCTTCTTTCCCAGAACTATATGATGTATGGCAGCGGAGGTGGTTTTATGTCACGGCTCCCAGAGGCACAAAGTCGATGGCCGCCCCCGAGTTCCGCTCGGGCCCTCCGTCACAATTGGCATCATGGACCGACGTAGGACGGAATTGGGGGCCCGCTGGTGATGTACCAATATTGCAAAGCCGTATCCGGGAGCTTCTTGAGAGGGACATTAACCTTGTCAGCATAATTCAAGTAATGCTAATCCGACGGATGTTGTCGTGCAAACGCCGGCCTCTCCGGATGTGGGAGTTCAATCCGGAGGGTCCGCGGACTATTAAGCACTTCTTCGGACTAAAGCTCGAAGGGATGTGTAAATTATTCTTCGGACCACAAGTAAAGTGTCCGGACACCACCGAGGATGCGGGCCTAAGCTGCAATCGCCTAGATACCCAAGTAAGTAACCCTGAAACCGGACACTTTGTTTTATATTTGTCATAGTCATCATTCTGAAAACCCTCCGTGGCCAGGAATGGCTCTGCAAGGCGGAGAGAACAGGTGTCCGGCGCCACTTCCCGAAGGCTCGCCTTGTCCTACCATAGCCAAGATGCTTGGCCGGGTGCTTACCAAAGTGCCCTCAGGGAAAGACGAAGGAAACAACAGTGAAGTCGAACTTCACACACTGTGCATCTGAACCGAGGGAATTGTTTCCTCCCCAAAGGAGAATAGTCGGGGAGGGGAACCCAAGGCCTCCTCCCTGCGCGAGAAGAAAAGGGTCGCCTCCAAAGAATTGGAGACGGAGATGCCCAAACAGGGGAAGAAAATGTCGCCGGGGGGCTCTACCCCGACGGGCATCCTCACCACATGATGCCCGCCAACGGGCCAGCCCTCAATCGAGCCGTGAGTTAATCGTTAATTCGAAAATACTACAATTCTCCGAGATAATAACCAGGATTCATTTTTTGCAGTCCGGCTAGTAGCTCTTCTCAACAGAGTTTGTCTTCGGGGGATCTTCCTCCGGAGATGATGGAGAGCGAGACCCCACCCACCTCTCCGCCTCATGAGGCAGGCGACACCGAGGTGTCGTCACGGAGGAGTCCGGACCTGCCGAAGACGAAAGCTAATACGTCAGCCGCCCTGAGCCCGGAGCACTCGGCTCCTACGGGAGGCGATGGGAAGGGTCCGACGCAGTCCGGTGTCCGGCCGGACATACTAACGGGCCTTCTGAGCGAGCTGCGCCCTTGGAGGAGCACCACTCATTAATGAGCAGGGTGCTCAAGAAGATTTCATCCGCCACAAGCGGTTTGAATGAAGCATTTACAAGCCTGCTCAGAGGCTTTGAGATATGTAGTGAAAAATACACTATTTTTGGCTGTTAGGCATGCACTAGGTGTGCTCCATATGGATAGTAGCCCCTGAGACTCTGGTTGCCCGCCCTAGGCGGCAAACGGGGGATCATATTGTGTAAGTAATGATTGCGCTGTACATATGCGCAGATATCTAAGGGTCCGACAGCCGACCAGTCTGTTGAAGTTGCCGAACTAAGGAGGCAGATCGGATCTATTGATGCTGATATTGCGCTAGTGAATGAGCGGCTGAACGAATCACAAGGTATGTGCTCTACTTTTCCTTATTATGTTGTATAGGAAATATGAGAGGGGCATAATATTAATGCGACATGTTTGGACTACAGACGGAGCTGCTGTCGTGGAAGCCCTGAGGGCGGAACTTGCCCAAGCCAAGGAAGAAGCTCGGGCTAGCAATGCGGCTTCCCTAAGGGCGGCCGAAGATTTGAGAGCCGAACAGGCTGCTCATTGCCGAAGCGAGGAAAAGATAGCCGAAATGGCTTTGGAGTTAAAAATGCCGACGACCGGTATGAGCTCCTTGAAAAGGAGAAGCAGGTTATTTCGGCTTACCTGAACAAGGCACTTAACGCCACCAAGGAGATGCGGACCGAAGTCAGGGGTGTGCGGGAGGAGCTTCGATAGGCCGGTAAAATAGTGGCTGGGGGTTCCTACCCACTGTGGATGAAGTTTTTAGATCCGAAGTATGCTCCCCTGGATGGACGCTTGAGTCCTGCAGACGCATATGCGGACTTGGCGAAGAGTATAGCCGATGCAGCCAAGTTTTTCGAGAATCAAGGTGATAAAGAAGTGGAGAAGTTTTTCTGGTCGCAATTCAATGCTCCCGCGCGCCCGCTGCCGTTGAGTGAGAAGATGGCTGCCGTGGCGGAACTTCATAGGCTGTCCGGGCTTGCCATGCGGTCTGTAATAAACCATCTTTGGCCGAAGGAGCCAAAGCTGGACAGTTACTTTGGCTTTGTGCAATAATTCCTTGGGGTAGTATCTCAGATCGATGCCATGAGAAGGTCGGCGTGCATAGAGGGTGCACGAATGGCTCTTGCCCGCGTTAAAGCACATTGGACAGATATGGAGGCCACCATTGTAGCGACCCAGAATCCGGCGGGAGGCCAGGATCCGGCCGAGCACTACTTGGAGCAGGTAACCGAAGGTGCTCGCCTAATATAGGCGTAGTGCTCGAAGAATGTCTTGTTCGAGTGACAAATCGGGTTATTGTAAAAACAATGTTATTTTGATTACAAGGCTATATTTATACTTTTTGCCTGGAAGTATTATTGTGTCTCCTGCGCGGCCGTTTTTATGTATATGTTTAATCCGAAAGTTAGCAGTCGTTGGCTTCAACCCCCACGCATACAATGCGGGGGTGTTCGCGAAAAATATGCATAATCACACCTGATCCAACGTCTTGGTCCATGAAGGAGGTGATCGCATGTCGAACTAGGCAACCGGACTATATAGCTGTAACACTTTCGCTTAGCCATGGGATTTTAACGGTGGGGCTACTATGTAGCCCCTGTTACCTTCACGTACATCCAGATACGGGCGCGTGCGTACATGGCCGGGAAACGGTCCTTCGTTAATGCGGAGGAATCCTAAAGATTCTGATAAGTCTTTGAGTGGTTGAACAGTCTCTCGCTGTATCATGACAGCCAGTTTTCGGCTTTCTCTACTGAGGTGCTCGTCCGGAATAACCAAGGCACAATCGCAGTAGTTCTCCTTTGGCCGCCTTAGCCAATATGAACGGAATGTAAGGCGGCAAACCCAGGAGCCGGGCAAACCCAACATTTGACCAAAGACATGATTCGGAGCTGATGCATATAAGGCCAAACTCGTGACGCCGAACAGTCCCGAGGGTATTCGGACTTTATAGAAAAAATGGGCTGAAGAGTGCCCTTTAATTATAAACCCTGTATTTCCAGGTACGTGCATCGGTCTGCCGTGGCGAAATGCCAATAACGGCAGTATCCTCTGTGGGTATAGTACCCATGGGATGTGTGAACAACAAGAGGCAATATAAAAGGTTTACACAAGGGCTTAATCTAAAGAGAAACCTTTGAGCGGGTCCCTGCTGCATGTCAGCACCTTTGTCTCCGTTGTGCCGTTTCCTAGAAGGGTATCGCACGTATTGTGTCTGTAAAAAAGAAAAACTTGTGTAAAAAGAGTACGACGTAAGCGTGCGATGGAGGATAGAAGTGTAAGGTATTGGCCTGTAAATAAGGTCAGGCCAACGGTGGGGTTTTATTAAATATTTATAGCCCCTAGTATCCTCTATGGGATTACATATATGGCGCCCTGGCTCACTTTTATCCGGGCTGCCGGACTCGTCTAACCGTGTCCGTGGTCTTAACGACCATTCATGTTTTTGGGTATCGGAGGCCGCTTAGAGTCCGGCCGCTAGAGTCGTCGCGGATTCCTCTGCGCATGAAGAGCGCTCTGTGTTTCCATTAACGGTGATGACGCCACATGGACCGGGCATCTTGAATGTAAGGTAGGCATAGTGTGGCACTGCGTTGAAGTGGGTGAAGGCCGCTCTTCCAAGCAATGTGTGATAGCCGCTTTGGAAGGGTGTGATGGTGAAGAGTAGTTCTTTGCTTCTGGAGTTGCCTGGGGAGCCGAATGTTACTTCCAGTATGACGGAGCCCCTGCCGTAGGCTTCAACGCCTCGTATCACCCCTTCAAAGGTGGTGTTGCTTTGGATAATTCTGGATGGGTCTATCCCCATCCTGCGGACAGTGTCCTGGTATATTAAATTGAGACTGTTGTCGCCGTCCATGAGGACGTTGGTGAGATGGTATCTGTTGATTATAGGGTCAAGCACCAAGGCCTCTGATCCTCCGTGTCGAATACTAGCTAGGCAGTCTGTGTGATCGAAAGTGATCGGATAAGCCAACCAGTAGTTAGGTGTGAGTATGATGGGCTCTATAGAGTACGCGTCTCTGAGCGCGTGTTCGTGCCTTCTCGTGGATGTGTGAGTCGCGTGGATCATGTTTACTGTTTTAGGTTCATCCTCGTCTTCACTTGGTGTTTCCCTTCCCTTGTGTTCGGCATTTAGTTTGCCGGCCTGCTTGAAGACCCAGCACTCTCTGTGTGTGTGGTTCGCAGGTTTGTCATGGGTGTCATGAATTTGGCACAGTCTGTCTAGGACTCTGTTTAGACCGGACGGTCCCTCTTTACTACCTTTAAATGGCTTCTTTTGCTGATCGGTTCGAGAGCCCCTGAATCCGGCGTTGACCGTTGTGTTGTCCGGGCTCTCTTCCTTGTTTTTACATTTGTTTTTATTACGCCGTGGCTTCCCATTGCCATCCCTTATTTCGGATGTGCTTGGGTCGCTGGTGCCCTTACGGGCCAACCAGCTATCTTCACCCACGCAAAAGCGGGTCATAAGGCCTGTTAGGGCTGCCATTGTTCTCGGCTTTTCTTGGCCAAGGTGCCTGGCGAGCCACTCGTCGCGGATGCTATGTTTGAATGCCGCTAAAGCTTCGGCATCCGGACAGTCGACAATTTGATTCTTCTTAGTGAGGAATCTGTTCCAAAGCTTGTGGGCGGACTCTCCAGGCTGTTGGATTATGTGAGTTAAATCGTCCGCATCCAGAGGCCAGACATAAGTCCCTTGGAAATTGGCCCTGAAAGCGTCCTCGAGTTCCTCCCAACTCCCAATTGAATTTTTGGGGAGGCTTTTCAACCAGTGACGAGTTGGTCCCTTCAACTTGAGGGGAAGTTGTTTGATGGCGTGAAGGTCATCCCCACGAGCCATATGAATATGCAAGATAAAATCCTCGATCCAGACCCCTAGGTCTGCCGTTCCATCGTATGCCTCTATGTTCACAGGTTTAAAACCCTATGGAAATTCATGGTCCAGTACTTCTTCGGTGAAGCACAGGGGTGAGCAGCCCCTCTGTATCTGGACGTGCTGTGGCATGCTGTCGGCTGTTGTTGTGTCCGGTGTTTATTCCGAACTGGTATTCGATTGGTATAATCATTTTGGTGACCGTAATCCTGCGCCGGGGTGTGTCCTTTAGATCTGTAGATGGACCTAGCTACGCCGGCTTTCTTATCCAGGTGCTCACGCAAATCATGCGAGGTGTCGGTAGCTGCTCTGTTGCGGTTATGAAGTGGTACATCCGGCCTCCTGGTCGTGTTACTCTTTGGTGGAACGGCCTCATCGTCGAACTCGGGCAGTAGCTTGTGTTTTGGATAGCTCTTTGTATGGCGATCGTCGCTGTATCTTTCTTCAGTGTCTAGCACTTTATTCCATCTGCGATTGAGCGTTTCCTGTGCGGTTTTTAGCCGTTGCTTCTGCTTCTTTAGACTTCTCGCGGTGGCCATAAGCTTTCTGTGGAGGTTATCTCGTTCCACGCATTTGTCCGAGATGATGAATTCATAGTCATCCGGACTATGTTCTTGTCCTGGGGCGGCTTGATGAGCTCGTCCCTCGGGATCATTGTGATCGGGTGTCTGCTTCGAACTGTGTTCGGCGTGACCTGGCTCGTCCTGCTCCATCGCTGGGTCCGTATGGTCGTTGTTGCCTTCGGAGTTGACTGGGGTGTTGATCTTTCTGGCGCTCTTGTCGCTATTTTTACTGTTGCTGGACTTGGAGCGGCGTCCGTGCTGTCGCTTTGGTTTTTGCCCGGGGGTTTTGTCTTCCGGGTTGTCGCCGTTGTCCTTAGGTGTGTCCACCATGTATATATCGTGCGATGGGGTGGCTGTCCACCGCCCTGTGAGCGGTGGTTCCTGTTCTTCTCCTGCGTCGTCGTCCATACCATCGATGTCTTCGGAGTCGAAGTCAAGCACGTCGGTTAGATCATCGATCATGGCAATGAAGTGGGTGGTGGGTGGGCAGCGAATTCCTTCGTCGCCTGCTTCCCACTCGAGCCGGACATAGTTCGGCCAAGAGTCTCCTGACAAAGAGAGAGACTTTAATGAATTCAGCATGTCACCAAAGGGCCAGTGCTGGAAGATATCTGCAGCAGTAAACTCCATTACCGTAGCCCAACAAGGCTCGGCGGGCTCGGGAGCGTGCGGACTGGGACCTATAACCGGATACGAGTCCGGGGGTCTTGAGTCACAGACTTCCTTAGAAGTGAGGCTTGTGTTCGGCTCTACCGTTGATGAGTGTGCGGCCGGCAGGGCAGGGTCCATCCACCCGTCGTTGGGCCATGCAGTCTGCTCCGGATTTAGGTCCGGGGCTGCTGCAGGGGTGATATCCCGAGTACTGTCCGACAGCAGGTCTAGGCCGTGCTCATCGTGACTGTCCGGCGGTCCTGGCACAT
This sequence comes from Triticum dicoccoides, assembly GCF_002162155.2. Classification (NCBI taxonomy): domain Eukaryota; kingdom Viridiplantae; phylum Streptophyta; class Magnoliopsida; order Poales; family Poaceae; genus Triticum; species Triticum dicoccoides. Next base: position 499,160,604 of record NC_041385.1, on the reverse strand, counting down.
GCCCGATTCCGCTGAAGGTCAAGTCTCTACAGATATCGACTATAGTTCAGGTTTCTGAACCTGACCTGGTGGCCAGGGGCGTAGCTGTCGATCTGCTCCAGATGGCCAAGCGAATTGGCCCGTAGTGCGAAGCCGCCGAACACAAAGATATGTCTGGGGAGAAGAGTCTCGCCTTGGACCGTGTTGTTGACGATTGAAGGCGCCATCACGCCTCACAGCAACGACACAGAGGAACTCTCAATGAAAGCACCAATGTCGGTGTCAAAACTGGCGCATCTCGGGTAGGGGGTCCCGATCTGTGCGTCTTAGGCTGATGGTAACAGGAAGCAAGGGACACAATGTTTACCCAGGTTCGGGTCCTCTCGATGGAGGTAAAACCCTACTTCCTGCTTGATTAATATTGATGATATGAGTAGTACAAGAGTAGATCTACCACGAGATCGTAGAGGCTAAACCCTAGGAGCTAGCCTATGATGACTATGATTGTAATTGTGATCGGCCTTCTAAGGACCATCCTCTCTGGTTTATATAGACAACGGAGAGGGCTAGGGTTTACATGGAGTCAGTTACAAGGAAGGAAATACAATATCCGGATCGCCAAGCTTGTCTTCCACGCAAAGTAGAGTCCCATCCGGACACGGGACGGAGTCTTGAGTCTTGTATCTTCACGCTCCAATAGTCCGGGCGATCTATATAGTCCGGCTGTCCGGATACCCCCTAATCCAGGACTCCCTCAGTGGCCGCTAGGAGCGAATAGCTATTCATCTCCGACTGACTCAAAGACCCATCCGAGGAGGATACGTCGATGCGGGATTTGGACGGACTGCATGATCATGTTCAACATGATGAAGAACAATAAAGCAAAACATACCGGAAGCATTATAGTGTCCGGATACTTACGACTTCACTCGGGGCTTGTCCCTGGGCAACCACTCCTCGTCGCTGTAGGCGGCTGTGGTGGATTGGTCCGAAGGGAGGGTCCTTCCCTTCTTGGACCCTTCGGCCTCCCCAGATGTGACGGCCTTCCTTTTCTTCTCCTCCCTGGATGGGGGAGGAATTTCCTCTTCCTCCTCCTCGTCTTCGTTGGAGGAGTGCGCCCCAGCGTCTTCGGACGATGTGTTCGATGCAGCCTTGCGCCGGAGACCTTTCCTGGTCCCCATGGCCTTCTTCTCTGACACCTTGTAAGGCGCCGGAACCAACATCTCCGTCAGGAGAGCGGTTGCTGGATCTTCAGGTAGCAGAGCCGGATAGTCGATCCGCTCCGCTGTCGCCACATTGTCCTGTTTAATCAGCATGGTGTCTTAAATTCCTCCCACGAGCATACTGGGAAAGGCACATCTTGTGATATAAAGAGAGCTTACCAGATTGGTGGGGCGCATTGCGCTGAGTCTGCGGTCCTCGGTAGTGGGAGGAGGTACTTCGGCGGCCTTAAACAACACCTTCCAGACGTCTTTGTGCGTCGTGTTGAAGAGCTCTCTCAGTGTCTGGTGTTTGGCTGAATCGAACTCCCATATATTGAATGCCTATCTTTGACACGGGAGGGTCGGGCGGAAGAGCATGACCTGGACCATGTTGACAAGCTTGATCTTCTTGCCTATTATATTTTTGATATAGTTCTGGAGTCTGGTCAGCTCCGTAGGTGCACCCCAGGCTAAGCCCATCTTTTCCCAGGAGGTGAGCCGCATGGGGATGCCGGATTGGAACTCGGGGGCCGCCGCCCAGTTGGCGTCGCGTGGCTCGGTGATATAGAACCACCCCGATTGCCACCCCTTCACGGTCTCCACGTAGGAGCCTTCGAGCTAGGTAACGTTGGGCATCTTGCCCACCATGGCGCCTCCACACTCCGCTTGCTTGCCGACCACTATCTTCGGCTTCACGTTGAAGATCTTCAGCCACAGGCTGAAGTGGGGCTTGATGCGGAGGAAGGCCTCGCACACGACGATAAACGCCGAGATGTTGAGGATGAAATTTGGGGCCAGATCATGAAAATCTAGCCCATAGTAAAACATGAGCCCGCGGACAAATGGGTGGAGGGGAAATCCCAGTCCACGGACGAAGTGAGGGAGAAACACAACCCTCTCATGGGGTTCCGGAGTAGGGATGGTCTGCCCTTCGTTCGGGAGCCGGCGCGTGATGTATGCGGCTAAATATCCGGCCTCCCGAAGCTTTGTAATGTCCTCCTCCGTGATGGAGGAGGCCATCCACTTGCCTCCCGCTCCGGACATGTCTGGAATGGCTTTACGGAGAAGGTGAGAACTTGGGCACTGGGGCTCGAGAGTGCAAGAATGGATGAGCAAAGGAGGAAGATGGCGTGGGTGAAAAAGGAGAATCCCTATCTCTTTATAAAGGCGGCAGGAACTGTGCGCATCCCCACTTTCCCATTAAAATCGCTTATTCCCCAAGCGCCACGGTTGATGGCGCAGTTGGGTTACCCACGCCCGTATTGATGAGAATCCCGCAATAAGGGGACACGATCTCTGCTTCGACAAGACGCGCCAAAGAAACCGCCTCGCAATATGTGCAGTAGCTGGTTGTGAAAAACGGTTCGAATAATGACCGGGCCGTGGCGTGATGTCACGCTACGAAAAGTTATCAGCAGATTAGATTTGTGGAATATTGTTCTCTCTACGGTGTATGTGGAATTTGTTTTTGCAGAGCCGGACACGAGTCTCATGTTCAAAATCTTCTATGGAGTATTCAAGAAGGAACCCGCCTTGCAATGCCGAAGACAATCTACGCGCCGGACTCATCGTCATTGAAGCCTGGTTCAGGGGCTACTGAGGGAGTCCGGGATTAAGGGATCCTCGGACAGCCGAACTATATACTTTGGCTGGACTGTTGGACTATGAAGATACAAGATTAAAGACATCGCCCCGTGTCCGGATGGGACTCTCGTTTGCGTGGAAGGCAAGCTTGGCAATTCGGATATGTAGATTTCCTTCTCTATAACCGACTCTGTGTAACCCTAGCCCCCTCCGGTGTCTATATAAACCGGAGGGTTTAGTCCGTAGGACAACAACAATCACAATCATAGGCTAGCTTCTAGGGTTTAGCCTCTATGATCTCGTGGTAGATCAACTCTTGTAATACTCATATCATCAAGATCAATCAAGCAGGAAGTAGGGTATTACCTCCATCAAGAGGGACCGAACCTGGGTAAACATCGTGTCCCTCGCCTCCTATTACCATTAGCCTTAGACGCACAGTTCGGGACCCCCTACCCGAGATCCGCCGGTTTTGACACCGACAGCTGGAAAGGAACATGATCCATTCGGTCAGAATGGAAGTATCAGTCGGCCTGGATAAACACAAGAAAGATGCTCACCCTGAGGCAACAGGGACGTCCATCTTGATCCTCGGTAGAGTCTTCCGAGTCTTAGGAGGAGCGATCTTGGGCTGCTTGGCGACCTTCTCTGCTAGCTCCGGAGTCGACGTTTGAGTGCGCTTCTGCATTTGGGTGCTTGGAGCCATGTTCTTTCCACGCCCGCCTGCTAGGTCATGGTGTTGCTTGGATCGGTGTTCGGAGTGGGGCGGCGAGTCGACCGCCTCCTTGTCGTCCGACTCCTCGCTCTCCTCCTCGTCATCATCATATGAAGATTCCCACTCACCGCTCTCCTCCGCACTGGCCTCTCCCTCCTGGCCTTGCTCCAGAACTTGCTCACCATTGGGCATCGAATACATGTCCGTAAAAACCTACAAGACAAGAAGTCGAGTGAAAGTCAGTCGAGCTCAAGAGCAGTCGGAATGTATATGCAAACACAGTCGAAATGAAGAACACACCTTGTCGGGCTGATTGTCATCACTGAAGGGGACGACTCTCCTGGCTCCTCTGGGGTTATCCTTGTTGCCTGTAATGCTCTTCAACCACATGGCCACGGTCTTGGCTGGCACTTCCTCTGTATGAACCCGAGTAGTGTTGTCAGCCCCAGAGTACATCCACATGGGATGGTCACGAGCCTGGAGGGTGTGGATGCGTCGACTGAGAAATACTTCTAGTAGATCCATACCAGTGACACCTTCGTTGATCAGTTGGACCACCCTCTCAACTAGCATGTTTGTCTCCACGTTCTCAGCAGCAGTCACTTTCAGCGAGGAAGGAGTCTGGACATGGTCAAAGGTGAAGTGGGGAAGTCCGGTCGACTAACCTGGGGTTGCAAGGTCCTGGCAGTAGAACCAGGTCGACTGCCAGCCTCTAACCGATTCAGGGAGAGTCATGGAAGGGAAAGAACTCCTCTGCCTTTTTTGGATAGCCAAACCCCCACACATCTGAATGAGATGAGTTTTCTCGTCGCTCGTATTTGCTTTCTTTACCGACTGAGAACGTATGGTGAAAATATGCTTGAAAATACCCCAGTGCGGTCGACACCCAAGAAAATTTTCGCACATAGACATGAAGGCAGCAAGGTACGTGATGGTATTGGGAGAAAAGTGATGGAGTTGGGCACCAAAGAAATTCAGGAATCCCTAGAAGAAGGGGAGCGGAGGAAGTGAGAATCCCCGGTCGACGTGGGTAGCAAGCAGTACACACTCACCTGGTCGACGTGGGTAGCGAGCAGTAGACACTCACCCGGTCGAGGTTGCGGCTCCGACTCTCCCGCAGGCAGCCTTCCTGCACCCTTGGCGATCAGCCCGGACTCCACCAGCTCGTCCAGATCTTCCTGCCGGAGCGAAGACCGGATCCAATCACCTTGGATCCAACCTGGCGGCAACCACGAGCGCGACAATGACCCGCAATTCTGCTTCTGGCCCTTCGCCGCCCCCGTCGCCTTCTTCGCGCGTTCCTGCGTCGCCGTCTTGTCCCTCACCATAGTGGCGGAGCAGCGGCGTCGAGAGGGGAGGAGCCAGATGCGGTGGAGAAGCGGAGGAAGAAGAGAGAAAACAGACACGCACAGTACAGGCGCCTCGGCTCCGTCGCCTTATAAAGGACCACTTCCGAGTGGCTGACGTGTGGGACCAGACGATCCTATCAAATCCCGCAACAGTGCGTGCATCGTACGTGGCGAAAAAGGTGGGCGGAGATCGAGGCGCTCCTATTTATCCACCCCGCTTACTTCGGCGTGCTCTGTCTCGCACGCTTCCCTGAAATTTCGAATCCCGTGAAATCCGGGATACACTGCAATCAATCGCGCCGAAGGTTCTGCGCCCCAAAGAAATACTCGATAGATGATGTGACAAGTTCACTCGACGATTTTCTGAATTGATCAAGGCGACTGAATCGAAGTTGAAGTTTCAATAGGAGTCCTCCGTCCTACGTGAAACACTCGCGAGACGCAAAGCTCAGAGCAAGTTAAACTTCAACCTACTTTCCACTCAGACCTTAATCCATTCGGGGGCTACTGATGAGGATATAGACCCGGGATAGGGTCATAGGCCTGACCTATACGCCCTACCCAAGGTCACTACCCTAGAAGCAAAGAAGTCTAAGAGATGACAAAGAACCCCCAGTCAAGGGTGTCGAGTGCAATCCACTCGACCAATCATATCACTCGGGTACCCTTCTTACCTGAGTCACTCGACCATACAAGGAACCACTCGACCTACTGAAGACCATGAGTCACTCAGCACTGCAACGGTCAGGCATTCGCTCTAGAGTCTTAAAGGTCATTAATAGCACTTATAGTTGGCATTACCACTAACGCCTTGTCTTTACGTACATTGAACCCCTTGTAATGGAGGATGGATGGGGTCCTGGTGCAATTTATATAAGCCACACCCCTCCTCTGGCACAAGGGTTCGCACCCCCTGTAACATCACACACATACAATCCAGTCGACTGCCTCCAGGCACCAAGACGTAGGGCTATTACTTCCTCCGCGAAGGGCATGAACTCGTAAATCTTGTGTGTACACCTTCACCATAGCTGAGATCTTGCCTCTACATACCTACCCCCTTTCTACTGTTAGTCTTAGGACCACGACACCTACTAATTCCACGCCAAGTAGATTCATCAGCCAGCTCAGGGCCTACAGACCATCCCGCTCTTGTGGTCGTTCCCTCGAGCTCCTGGGGGCTACCGCTACCTCTATGTCACCATCGACAAGTTCACCAAGTGGGCGGAGGTGGAAGTCGTTCGCACCATCCCAGCCGGTTCTGCAGTCAAGTTCATCAAGGGCCTCGTGAGCCGGTTTGGGGTCCCTAACCCATCATCACCGACATCGGTTCGCAGTTCACCAGCAATCTCTTCAAAACGTATTGTGCTTACCTTGGAACACAGATATGCTACGCTTTGGTGGCGCACCCCTAGAGCAATGGGAAAGCCAAACGCGCCAACGCGGAGGTCCTAAGGGGACTCAAGACCAGGACCTTCAAGAAGAAGCTGGAGGCCTGTGGCAGGGGCTGGTATGACGAGCTCCAGTACGTGTTGTGGTCCATCCGCACTACCGCCACCAAGCCAACTGGCGAGACCCCGTTCTTCCTCATCTATGGAGCAGAAGAGGTTCTCCCTTACGAGGTCAGGCGTCGCTCCGCACGGGTCCTAGCCTTTGACGAGGCACAGCAGGACACCATGCGGGGGATGGACCTCATGCTAGGGGAGGAATGTCGCCGTGAAGCTATGCTATGGGCGGCTAGATACGAGCAGGCGCTGCGGTGGTATCACTGTCGCAACATCCGCCCCAGGACTCTCGAGGTAGGTGACCTCGTACTCAGGCGGGTGCTTTCCAAGGAAGGGATTCACAAGCTTTCACCCATGTGGGAGGGCCCGTTCAAGGTCGTCCACGTCTCCAGGCCGGGCGCCGCACACCTGGAGACTCAGGAGGGGGTACCCATCCCGAACGCCTGGAACATTCAGCACCTCCGGAAGTTCTACCCTTGAAGAAAGGCCCGGTGACTGTGAAGAAGGCCCGATGCCTGTGAAGCTCGCCACCCGAAGAAAGGCCCGGTGCCTGTGAAGAAGGCTCGGTGACTTTGAAGCTCGCCGCCCGTGACACTCTCACGTAATAATGAGTTGGGGCTGTACATGCCCCGGAGTCTCCGAAGTGCCTCCCTTGGGCCTCGAGGGCTCCCGCCCACGCCCAGTGGCAGCACTTAGCTCCGCGCTGGTGAGAAGACGTCGAAGACTAGACTAGGTGTCGGACACGGCTTTTCATTTGCTTTCTGTAGTTGGCTCGCCTTTCTTTGTTGAACCTTGATTGAAGTTGCTTCTAGTGTTATTTGCCGGTTCTACCAGCCGTCTTCTGCCCCTGTTCTCTGTTTTTGGCTTTTGTCTGACTCGCTCTCTCTCTCTCGCAAACCTCGCGAGGGGGCTGCACGGGCGCTCTCGTGAGCCCTTCCTCTCCTGATTTTCGCGAGGCTCTCTCGTTCGAGTTCACAGCGGGTGCACCCCTCCCAGTCCATGCCCCTCGGGCATCGCGACACGAAGCGCCGGGCCATGGCCAACAACCCTCGCGACCAAGGTTCGGAAATGATCCTCCCAACGAATTTTTTGCAGCTCTTAAGGCGCCCGACGAGGCCTGAAGCAGACACCTCGCGAGGTGGAAACTACTTCGAACGTCCCAAGCTAAGTTGTTCCTACGCAGATGCATAGCAACAACACCATAACACAGCACAGGGACAATAAATGCAGTACGATAACTAGGGAATCATAGTCTGTTGCACGCCCCCACGGGCCCCCATGCTTCTCGCTCTCGATGCAGGAAAAGAAGGAAAACAAAACAAAAGCGGCGCACGCCTTGCAACAGCTCGTGGGGAGGGATCCGCGGCGTCCCTCTGAGCTCAGTCAGACCCCGCCTCGCGCTTCACAGGAGCGCGGTGACGGGACGACCTGCCACCGCCCTCGAGGCTGGCACGACGGTGTGGTAGTTGATCGTAGACACCGCTGGAGGAGCTGTCACCGGAGGAGGAGTCGCTAAAGATCGGCGAGCTGTGGTCGCCACCAGGAGCAGGTTCGCCCTCACCCTCATCGCGGCCGTCGCCAAGGCCAAGCACCTCGTCGCCATCGTTGTCTTCAAGGCAGCAACCAATACGGTGGCCATCTTCTCTGAACACCCTCACGTAGAGGGTCGCGTCGCCGTCATACTTGAAGTGGAGGATGCACTGCCTGCCCAGGCCACGCACGTGGGCAAACGTCTGCCAGCCTTGGTCCAGGGCAACATTGCTGGCGACGGAGATCTCCACCGCGACCCAGGAGGCCCGGCTACAGCAGCCATCCGCCTGCAACTAGAGCCCGCCGGGGCCAGCGGCTGACAGTTCGCCGGTGAAGGAGCGAGGGAGCTGAAGCCAGGTGTCGGCCGGGTTATCCGACCACACAACAAACTCCGGCAGCACCTCCATCGAATGGAAGCGCGGCCGGGGAGGCCACGCAGCCACATGATGCCTTCCCCCACCAGCTGGGCTGCCTCGACATGGGCGGCCGCCACCACGTGAAGGGCCACCGCCACGACCACGGGAAGCCACGGCAGGGGTCGCAGGATGCTTGGGAGGACAACTGCGTCCGTGCTTGGGCGGTGGAGAGCCAGGCCCTTCTTGGCGAGCCTTCCCCTTCTCCGCGGCCGAAAACCTCTTCATGGGCGCCATGGGGGCACAGCAAGCAGCAGGAGCGAGGAAGAAGAAGCGAGCAGGCGGAACAAGAAGAGATGGGCAACGGGGGCTATCGCCCCTCCTCATTTATATCCAAAGGGAGGCCAACCGCTGACCTCCACGATTGCAGGTAATGATGACTCTTCTTGCATGAAGTAGGGACTCGTCAAATTGGGCAGTTATCGAGGCAGCGTGGGGAAGCGGAGACGCCCACGTCCAATGAGTCGCCACGCGTCGACAAAGGCCGCAGGCTGTGGGGGCCCGCGGCGCTCCGCACTTGCTCTTTGGCTTTGCCGCTAAGCCAAGTCCGAGCATGCCTTGGGCCTAGGGGCTACTGTCGGCGTTCTGGGAACGGGGGTCCCCAGACTTGCCTGCCTGCGGTCTGCAGCGTGGCTCAACCAGTGGCCCAGTACGGCTCGTCTTCATCAACCAACACTCAAGACTCTCGCGAGGGGCCAAGCCTCGCGGGGCGGACGACATCCTCAGGGGTGGCCTCACCAGGCAGGCTCGCGAGGAAGCGGAGAGATCAAGGCAAGGGGTACCTCGCGAGGTGCTCATGACGCAAGCCATGAAGATCAAGACCAGGTGGGCGCCAGCCCGCGCAGTGTCCTCGTTTCCTCTTTGGTGCAAAGGGGGCAAGCGCAAGCGCGGAGTACCGAGGCATCAGGCAAAGGTTTCCTTATCGGTGCAACAAGACCAAGACCCGCAGGACGGCAGGACGGAGGTCACCGTGGAGCCCAAGACGGCGTCACCACTAGTGCCTTTGGCAGGCGAAGACCACCTTTAGTCAGGATAGCTTTTACTAGCTGTCCCCTTTCAAAACGGCTGTTGTTGGATCCCTTCCCGCTCAATATTTGGGAAGAGGATCAGGGCCTCTATAAATAGGACTAGCCACCACCATAGAGAGGACGGATCGATTCCTCCTCAAGCACACCACCAAACACAAGAACACCTCTCCTCGCAAGGCTGTTCTTCCCTTGTACTATTCATCATCAGCCCAAGAGGCAATCCACCACACCCCACACAGGAAGGAATAGGGTATTACACCACAACGGTGGCCCGGACCTATATAAATCTTGTGTATCTTGTGATGTTCGTCTTGCTAACTTAGAGATCGCGGCAAGGCCGAGGGCGTGTTTCGGTAGGGAGAGATCTCCGTGCGCACCCCAGTGTTCAAACCTTAAGGGTTTTGCCGAAACTCGATATCCGACAGGGGCGGGATACAGGGTCTGCTAGAGATGCTCTTACACACATGAAGCTCTTATTTTTCATCACATGAGCCAAAAATAACATATACAGATGTATCGCATCGACGGGGCGCGGCGTACCGCCTTGCGGGTATGGCTAGTTAATTCCAAAGGCAAGTATGCCATCGTCCATCGGCATGTGCTTCTGCAAAAATCATCATTGAAGCAATCATATCAAAAATTCATGAAATTGAACTGTAGTGCGTACAACAAGAACAAGGGGCAAAATCCAAATTGTGTCAAAAAAATTTTGTTCTCAACTCAAGATATTAGAATTGGCTTGCAAAAAATGGCCTGTAGAAAGACTTTCCAATGGAGATCATGTTGGAGCATGGTACCATGAGCAATGCAAATTTTAATATAAAGGACAGGCTAATGTACCTTGGCTTAAAGATGAGTTGTGGCAGCACTACGAATTGTGAGGAGTGCTAGAGCAAACAAATTGTTTTGCGATGCAACCTACAAACATAAAGTTAACCTGAAATGATGCTATCGTGACCAACTCCAAATACATGAACTGGAATTAATAGGTAAAAATATTTACACCGGGTTGAATGATCAGCTCCCTTAAAACATGTGTCCTCTGTGCGGACATTTTGTATGTCCATTTTAATGTATAGTGTTGGAGATTCCCTTAGCCTGCTCCTTGCCAGAAGGCTCCTATATTTCCAAATGTATTACAGATTTGCAAGCACAAGAAAAGAAATATGATGCACATCCCAGAAAAATGGTTATGGTCATATAAGGGCATCTCCAACGCTTATCCCCAAAACGGATACATTATTTTTCCGCGGATGGTGATATGAGAGGAACTATGCCCTAGAGGCAATAATATTGTATTATTATATTTCTGTATTCATAATTAAGTGTTTACATTATATGTTATAACTGCTATGATACTGGAATATGTGATTGCTACTTCTTGAGCTTGCATTGGCTTTTCCCTTGAAAAGGAAAGGGTGATGCAGCTAAGTAGAGATAAGTATTTCTCTCAGTTAAGAACCAAGGTATCAATCCAGTAGGAGGAACACACAAGTCTTCAATTATCGCACCTACACAAACAAAAAAATACTTGCACCCAACGTGAAGAAGGGGGTTGTTAATCCCTTTACGGTTATTTGCAAGGATGAGATCTGATAGAGATGGATATAAAAGGCAAGTAAAAGTGCAAAATAAGATAAAAGTAAATAAATTACAGCAAGGTATTTTTGGGTTTTTGATTTTGTAGATCTGAAAATAATATGATAAAAATAGACCCGGGGCCATAGTTTTCACTAGAGGCTTCTCTCTTGAAAGAAAGCATACAGTGGGTAAACAAATTACTGTTGAGCAACTGATAGAGAAGTGCAAAGTTATGATGATATCCAAGGCAATGATCATGTATATAGGCATCACGTCCGAGACAAGTAGACCGACTCCTGCCTGCATCTACTATTATTACTCCATACATCGACCGCTATCCAACATGCATCAAGTGTATTAAGTTAACAAGAACGAAGTAATGCCTTAAGCAAGATGACATGATGTAGAGGGATATATCCAATCAATAGGAATAAACCCCATCTTGTTATCCTTAGTGGCAACAATACAAATACGTATCATGTCCCCTTCTGTCATTGGGATTGAGCACCGCAAGATTGAACCCATTAGAAAGCACCTTTCCCATTGCAAGAAAAATCAATCTAGTTGGCCAAACCAAATCAATAGATCGGAGAGAAATATAAAGCTATGTAAATCATGCATAAAAGAGTTTAGAAAAGACTCAAATAATATTCATAGACAATCTAATAAAAAAAACACAATTCATCGGATCTCAACAAATGCACCGTAAAAGAAAATTACATCGAATAGATCTCCAAGAACATCGAGGATAACATTGAATTGAAGATCAAAGAGAGGGAAAAGGCATCTAGATACTAGTTATGGACCCGAAGGTCTATAGTAAACTACTCACACATCATTGGAAGGGCAGCAAAGTTGATGTAGAAGCCCTCTGTGATCGAATCCCCCTCCAGCGGAGTACCAGAAAATGCACCAAGATGGGATCTCATGAGGACAGAAGTTTGCAAGCGACGGAAAAGTATTTTTTTGTGCCCTCTGGTCTACAGGGAATACTTGGGTATTATAGAAGAAAAAATAGGGTTGGAATGCCACGAGGGGCCCATAAGGGGGGGCGCCCTCTGAGTTTGTGGCCATCCCGTGGCTCTTCTAGCCTCCTCCTGAAGCTTCCAGGGTGTCTTGTGGTCCAAGAAAAATCATCAAAAAAATTCGTTCCATTTGGACTTCATTTGGTATTGATTTTTTGTAAAGGCAAAAATAAGGAAAAAACATCAACTGGCACTTAGCACTAGGTTAATAGGTTAGTCCCAAAAAATAATATAAAATAGCATAATAATGCATATAAAACATCCAAGATTGATAATATAATAGCATGAAACAATTAAAAATTATAGACATTGGAGACATATCAACACCGACTAAGTCTTGACCCAGTGGCGAGGTGATGAGGGCAGTGCCGAACTGCGGTACCTGAGCTACCTCTCGAGCAATATCTCCATTTTTTTCCCAACGTCATCGTCGCCTCCGTGAGGAGGGCGGCTGCTGCTCCTCCTCATCTGATGCAGGGTAGAACCCTATATGCCCGATCTTTCACGTATGGAGGGAATCCTACCAAGAACACGAGCAACACGAGTGGGGAAACAAGGGGAACACGAGGGAAACACAAGAGAAATCACCCCAACCAACAAGATATAGTCACACATATGCTAGATCCTCGAAACACAAAGAGTGATACACGATTCAAAGTCAACAAGGGACGATACAAGGGGGTCTTCTCCGAGAGGAGGTCTTGAAGGGTCTTCCTGTAAAGGGGTCTTGAATCCGCTTGGGGGATCTTCTCCGAAGAGGCGCTCGACTCCGATGGAGAAGTAACCAAGTGGATGAGCAAAGCTCTATCAAAAATATGAGCTATCACAATGCTAACCCTAACTAGGAGGAGGAGGAGTTCTATTTATAGTCTAAGTGCAAAAGGGGGCGGAATGAAGGGGTACATGGGCCTCAGGCCCAAAGCTGCGCACACACAGTCACCAGACGTCCGGTCTCTACAGGTCATCCAATCGGTCGCGGAGGTCCGGACGTCCGGTAGGGTTCGGACTTCCGTTGATTTCATTCTGTGATTAAGTTGCCGGACGTCTGAGGTGGCCGGTCGTCCGGTTGGTTCGGTCGTCCGCTCACTAGGCAGTGTTCGCTGTAGCACTCGTCGGCTAGGCCTTCAAGCGCCGGATGTCCAGTCCTGGACGGACATCCGCTGGCTGGATCGTCAGGTGCCGGACGTCCGGTCCCCGGCGGACGTCTGCTCGCTGGAGCATCTTCGGTAGCTCTTCTTCTTGTTCTTCATTCTCGGTGTCCTCGCCATCTTGGCCATTGGATGTAGCTGTACCATGGCCTCATTCGAAGTACCTGATCACATATAGTGTTTCCGCTTGAGGTAGTAGCCATGTCTCATGTGTAGGAAGGGGTAGTTTGGAGAGGAGAGAGTTCACCTTATCTTCAATAGCCTTTGCTCGAGCTATTATCATTGGTCCAAGTGGTGTCGTGGGAGATGTAGATACGTCCATGGGGATGATCGTGGAATGCTCCGCATCATCTCCCCCCCCCCCTGGGAAAGATCCAGCCTCGGATTGAAAGCTTGATCACCATGGTATGGTGAAAGGTCTTTGACGTTGAAGATGTCGCTCACGTTATACTTGTCGCTTGGGAGGTCGATCTTGTAAGTGTTATTGTTGTAGCAGCTAGCACCTTGAATGGTCCATCGGCTCGGGGTAGAAGTTTGGACTTGCGTTCATTGGGGAAGCGGTCCTTGTGAAGGTGTAGCCACACAAGATCTCCGATGTTGAATATCATGGGTTGCTTGTTGATGTTGAGCTTGGTCGCGAGTCATTGTACTTGGTGCTCGATGGTGTGCCTTGTATCTTCATGCATCTTGTTGAGGTAGCTTGCTCGTGCACTCGCGTCCATGTTGGTGTGCTCTTGTAGTGGAAGAGGTAGAATGTCCAATGGGGACAACGGGTTTGAAACCATAGACAACCTCGAAGGGGGACTTGCCGGTACTCGAATGTCTTGCGCGGTTGTAGGTTTACTCGGCAATGGGGAGACACTCCTCACACTCCTTGATGTTCCTCTTGATCAACACGCATAGTAGAGTGGAGATTGTTCGGTTCGTCACCTTTGTTTGGCTGTCGGTTTGTGGATGGTATGTCGAAGAGAATTAGAGCTTGATTCCGAGCTTGGCGCATAGAGTCTTCCAAAAGTAACTCAAGAACTTGACGTCGCGGTCCGAGACAATCGTCTTTGTCACTCCATGGAGGCGCAAGATTTCCCTACAAAAAAGATTTGCAATATGTGAAGCATCGTCTATCTTGTTGCATGGGATAAAATGAGCCATCCTGGAGAATCGGTCCACAACAACAAACACGGAATCCTTTCCATTTTGAGTTCTAGGCAAATCAAGTACAAAGTCCATGGTAATGTCTTCCCAAGGTTGATAAGGAATAGGAAGAGGCATGTAAAGACCATGGGATTGAGCTTTTGACTTAGCTTTGCGACATGTAGAGCATCGGTCGGTGAAGCGTGAGACGTCGCAGAACATCTTGGGCCAAAAGTAGTTCTTGGAGAGCATGCGAATGTCTAGTCGTGCCCAAAGTGTCCCATGAGTCTGCCACTATGAGCCTCTTGCAAAAGGAGCAAACGAAGAGAAGACTCGGGAATGCAAAGTTTGTTAGCTCTCATAAGATAATCGTCCTTGATGTAATATCGTTCCCAAGATGTATGTGTCAAACATTTGGCATAAGGAATAGCAAAAGTAGGATCATGCGCATACAAGTCTTTTACGTGCTCAAAGCCAATGACATTCAATTCAAGTTTAGTGACAAGCGTGCATATGCGTGAAAGAGAATCCGCCACTACATTTTCCTTACCCTTGATGTACTTGATGACATAAGGAAATGACTCAATGAATTCACTTCATTTAGCGTGACGCTTGTTCAACTTAGTTTGTCCTTTTAAGTACTTAAGCGTTTCATGATTGGTATGGATGATATATTCATGAGGGCGAAGATAATGTTCCCATTCACGCAAAACTCGCACTAAAGCATATAGCTCTTTGTCCTAGATGGTGTAATTAAGTTGCGCTCTGGAAAGTTTTTCACTAAAGTATGCTATGGGGCGCTTCTCTTGCGTTAACACACCTCCTATGCCATTACCACTAGCATCACAATGAATTTCAAAAGGTTTGTCAAAGTTGGGTAATGCAAGCACAGGAGCATGCGTAAGCAAATTCTTAAGCTCATTAAATGCGGTATCTTGGGATGGTCCCCAAACAAATGGTGCATTTTTCTTACTCAAAGAATGTAAAGGTGAAGCGATGGTACAAAAATCCTTCACAAAGCGATGATAGAAACCGACTAAACCAAGAAAACTACACACTTGTTGCAAGTTTGTTGGTTGGTGCCAAGTTTTAATAGCATTGATCTTAGATTCATCTACATGAACACCCTTAGAAGACACAACAAAACCCAAGAAAACAAGCTTATCAACACCAAAAAGGCATTTGTCCATATTAGCATAAAGGCGCTCTTTCCTAAGGGTTTGCAACACGGTTCTAAGATGGGTGACATGATCCTTGAGGGATTTTCTAAAGACAAGAATGTCATCAAAATAGACCACAACAAATACACCAATATATGGACGAAGAAAAAAGTGCATGACTTGCATGAAAGTACTGGGTGCTTCGGATAAACCCATTGGCATGACTAGCCATTCATATAAACCAAATTTGGTCTTAAATATGGTTTTTCATTCATCACCTTCTTGCATGCGTATTTGATAGTAGCCACTCTTAAGATAAATTTTAGAGAAAATGGCGGCTCCGCTAAGCTCATCAAGCATATCATCTAAGTGTGGGATAGGGTAACGATATCGAACGGTGATAGCATTGATGGGACGGCAATCGGAAACCATGCGATAAGTACCATGTTTCTTTGGAACAAGTATGACCGGAACGGCACAAGGACTCAAACTTTCACGTACTTGACCATTGTCGATGAGTTGTTCTACTTGCCATTGAATCTCCTTAGTTTCCTCGGGGTTGACGTGGTAGGGAGCTTTGTTAGGTAGAGGTGCTCCGAGGATGAGGTTGATTCGGTGCTCAATGCCTCGTAGTGGAGGTAGACCCGGAGGTAGCTCATCTGGGAAAACATCTTGCAATTCCTGCAAAAGAGAAGACAACACTAAAGGTAGATCATGAGAGGTGTTAGTTTTTGGTGCCACGTCCTTGCACACGAGGACATAGTGCATAACACTTGATGGGTTCTCACAAACTTCTCTCATCTCACTTTTGTTGGCAAATAGGACTAAGTTTTTCTTGTCGCTCATCATGGAGGCACTCGATTTTGGCTTGTGGCGCTCACTCTCTTTTGGGTGGGTCACTCTCTCACTCTTTTCTCCATGATGGGTGGCTTGCTTGTAGGCAATCACTTGACTTGGAGACATAGGTCATAACACGTACTCCTTCCCTTTCATCTTGAAGCTATAGTGGTTGGTACACCTGTTGTGGATGACGCCATGGTCAAATTGCCATGGTCAACCAAGAAGGAGGTGGCAAACAGACATCGGGACGACATCACACTCCAAAGTGTCTTCATATGCTCCAATTTTCAAGGAGACTTTGGCCATATGCTCAACTTGGATAGTGCCGGAATCGCTTAGCCATTGAACCTTGTAGGGGTGAGGGTGCTTCATCTTGACCAATTGGAGCTTGGAGCATAGTTCTTCACTTGCCAAGTTGTGACAACTACCTCCATCGATGATGACCTTGACGGACCTCCCATTGATGTCGGCCTTGGTGTGGAAGATATGGCATCTTTGCTCTTCGTCTTGTCGATGTTGAAGAGTCAAGACTTTGGATACAACAAGAGTGGGGCTCGAATCTTCATCACAAAAGACTTGATCATCTTCGTCTTCGTTCACGCGTCGGTGCATGGCCACTTGGTCAAGGGCTTCCATCTCCTCTTCACTCATGGAGTCATAGGTTCCGTCGTCATTGAGGATCATGGTGCGCTTGTTGGTACACTCAAAGGACTTGTGGCCAAGTGAAACACTTGATAGAACTTGTCTTGACAGTCTCATCGGTTGGAGTAGATGATGAAGCGTGCGGCTTGAATTTGCTTGTAGTAGGAGGATGATTTGAGGTTGTCGAAGTTTTCTTGTAACTCGACTTGTCGCCGTTGCTTGTAGAAGGTTTGGTTGAGGTAGAAGTTGTTGGAGTCGTTGAAGCTTGGGTGTTGGAGAAGTTGTAGCTCTTGGACGAGTACTTGGCGTACTTGAAGTCATCTTGCACTTGACGTTCCGCTTTGGTAGCTTGATGCACGAGCTCAATGAGGTTGGAGCAGGGTTGGATGTCGGCAATCTTCTTGATGGGATGATTGCGGCCATTCAAGAAACGTGCCATAGTTTTCTCATCATCTTCCGTGACATTGGCTCTTATCATGGCAATCTCCATTTCCTTGTAGTATTCTTCAACACTCTTTGTTCCTTGCTTTAGGAGTTGGAGCTTCTTGAAGAGATCGCGGTTGTAGTAGGTTGGCACAGAGCATGCATGTATGACATCTTTCATTTCCTCCCATGTGGTGATTGGTGGTTCACCTTTTGCTTCTCGGTGCTCAAGGACTTGTTCCCACCATATGAGCACATAGTCTTGGAACTCAAGGGTTGCCAAAGCGATCTTCTTCTCTTCCTCATAGTTGTGCAAACAAAAGATTTTGTCGACCTTCAATGCCCATGATAGGTACTCTTCGGGATCATTGCTTTCATTGAACTTAGGCATGGTGAACATGAGCTTGCCATAGCATTGCTCTTAACTGTGTTGGGGTCGAGGGTGATGATGACGCCCATGACATGGAGGATTATCAACCTCATGTTGCTCTTGGCGTGGAGGATTTCCATAGTCATCTTGCTCTTGATGAACTTGAGGTTGTGGAGGAGCTTGTCGAGCTTGTGGAGGAGCTTGAGGAACTTGTGGAGGAGCTTGAGGAACTTGTCGATGCACTCTTGCTTGATAGTTCCTCGCTTGAACTTCTTCGTGAAGTGCTTCTCGGTACTCGCGATTTTGTTGGTTGCGTGTGGCTACGGCTCGAATTGACTCTCGGAGGGCACGTTGCGCTTCAAGTGCTTGAGGTTCGCGTAGGCATTGTTCTTGACATTGAGCCTCGGCGTCTTGTTCGTCTTGATGTTGTCGCGCTGGCGCTTCCTCTTGGAGACATTGACGTTGCCTTTCTTGAGCTTGTGCAAAAGGATCTTTGATGCAGAGCATCCTACGATCATCCCCATGGACACATCTACATCTCGTACAACACCACTTGGACCTATGACTCGAGCACGTGCAAGAGCTCTCGAAACCGAGGTGACATCACTCCTCTCACAACTCCGTTTCGATTCACATGAGACATGGCTACTACCTCAAATGGAGACGCTTTCCATACTCAGGTACCAAGGAGTTAGCCATGGAGAAGCTAGGAAGCAAGGAGAACCTGAAGCGGAAGACATGCGTGAAGACGAAGAGGAAAAGTGCCAAGTCCCAGACTGGCCGGACGATCCGGACGAGGGCCCGGGTGTTCCGGACAGAGCTCAGACGATCCAGACTCCGGTCCGGACGATCCGGCTAATTCTCCACAAAGACACCCGAAGCTCCTCCTTGAAGCCGGATCATCCGGACGCTGACCCGGATCATCCGGACATCGCCCGGACATCCGGACCACCAGCCGGACATCCGGACCTGCACCACCACCGCCTGCGTCACCAGCTCATCCGGGCCTCCTCCCGGATCATCCGGCCGAGCCCGAATCATCCGGCTCCCAACCCGGATCATCCGGACCCCGCCTGCATGCACGAGTTGGGCTGACCCCATGTACCCCTTCACCCCCTAGCCTATAAATAGGACTCCTCCTCCTCACTTCGAGACTTAGCATTGGGATAGCTCATTTGAGATAGAGCATTGCTCATCTGTACCGGATCTACTCCTCGTGAGGGACCGCACCTCTTCGGAGAAGATCCATCCGGATTCAAGGCCTCCATCTGGAGAAGACAATCAAGACCTCCTCACGGATAAGAACGGTTACTCTTGTATCGTCCCTTGTTGACTTTGGATCTCGTGTTACTTTGTGCCTCCATGATCTAGCACTTGTGTGATCAATTTCGTGTCGGTTGAGTGTTTCTCTTGTTTTTCCCCGTGATTTCCCTCGTGTTCTTCCGCGCGTTCTTCGTGTTTCCCATAGGGATCCTCTCCAAACGTGAAAGATCGGCCCCTAGGGTTCCGCCCTACAACATCTTGGTATCATGAGCCACGTTGATCACGTTTTTGGAGCCCCTACCCCTCCTTTTCTAGCTTGATTTTGTTGTTTTCGTCCTAAATCCAAAAATCCCCACCAAAAATAGCCCCCAATTTTTTTTGTGATTTGTTGGTTTTGATGATGTTTTGTTGATTTTGATCCGTGGATTCGTTGTGTAACTCGTGGATCTTTCCTTTCCCCACCATCTCACCCTCGAAATCCATCCAAAATCCATGAAATCTTCGTATTTCTTCCCGTTTTTGAGTTCACCCCGAGCAGCCCC
Source organism: Triticum dicoccoides (assembly GCF_002162155.2). Classification (NCBI taxonomy): domain Eukaryota; kingdom Viridiplantae; phylum Streptophyta; class Magnoliopsida; order Poales; family Poaceae; genus Triticum; species Triticum dicoccoides. Next base: position 499,141,174 of record NC_041385.1, on the reverse strand, counting down.
GAGCGCAGCTGACCTGCCCGGATCATCCGCACCCTGACCCGGATCATGCAGACGCGCCCGGATCATCCGGCTCCTGGCCCGGATCATCCGGCTTTGTCTGCTGAAACTGCATTTTCTGCAGTTCTTCTCCACCACCACCTACGCCTCCGCACTACACCCACTTCAACCACCACCACCTTCACCAGCCAACCCCACGTCATACCCCTCCGTACCACCATTCGACTTTGGGTTCGAGAATTTGAGTTGTGGTTTCCCGTGTCCTATTGTGTTTCGGCTATTTAGGTACGGCGTGACATCGACATCACCATCGCTCATCTTCGTCGACTACTCATCATCGCTACGGACGGTAACTTCGGCGACATCTTTGTCTACGCCTTGCCATTGCATTGATAACCACCATAGCCTTACTTTCACGTTGCTTACCCATCGAGACTAGCTATTGAGTATTGCCGGCAACGTGACTTGTGCACATTAGTGATCATACTCCATAGCATACATACCACATCATCTCTTGTGTCACAAAGTTGTCATCACATACACAATTGCTATCTTGGTTCGTGAAGTTTTGCATGAGAAAAGAGCTCAAAAGTGAAAGAGCCAACCAAGCTTTTAAGCAAAAGATAAAGATAAGAAAAAGTTTATAAGCAAGAACCATAGCATCATACTACATTAAGATTGTCATATCCGATCATCTTGGATCATATCACCGAAATACCATACATATAGCATACTTGGGATAGAGGTCGTTGCATTTTTGCTTAGTAGGTTGTGCACAAGCTCCATATCTGCCTATTGTGCAATCGTGCTAGCGTCTCTCGAGTATTGTGCAACAAGGGCATTTTCGTGGACTCCACATTTTGGCTCATTTTTGGTTTGCACAATCCCATTATTCTATTTGCGTGTGTGTTTTAGTGTACCACTACTTGCTTGGTCTACTTGTTGCATTTGCGAATTTGCGAATCTTTTTCAACATCTTTGAGTCAAACTAACAATTGCATCAAATTTTGTGCCACCGTCCTAACCAAGCTCCACCATAAGCTTTTACTTGTGTAGGTGTGAGAACCGACAAGAATTGGTACCAATAGTGCTATTTCATTGTACGCATTTGAGTGAACTTGATTCATCGTCAACATCGGTCAAGGTACAATTGGTATAAATTCTTCTCCTTCTACCACTTACATTTTGCTTGGAATGATGCATAGGCCAAGTACTTCTACCAACCCACTCTTCATTGAGCAAGACGACGAAATGTCATCATACGTCACCAAGAGCCACCTCTTTGGTGCACAACGAGCATTGCATCAAGGGCAACAAGCTATGACCGACCGCATCGACAACCTCGCCACCGACTTGTGACTCTACGAGCAACGTACCAAGGACTACTTCGACAACAAGCTCGACGCTCACAAGCAAGATAACAATGCAAGAATGGACGAGATCCGTGCCTTGTTGGTGAACCGTCCTCCTTCTACATCTTCATACTCAAGACGGAGCCGCTCAAGTCGACACTCCGACGACACCTTCTTCGGCTCAAGTACACCGACACCGAACACTCTTCGACGAGCCATGCGTCAAGACCGTCATGCATCTCGCAATCCTCTACATGACAAGCATTAACAAGAGCAAGTCGATGAGCAAGTACCTCGTCCTCAACCACACCAAGTCGCTTTTGCACAAGCTCAAGAACGAAAATGACAACGACGCCAAGAGGAAGAACGAGCGCGTCTCCATCAAGAGGAACAAGACGCCGAGGCTCAACGTCTTCAACAACAACAACGTGAAGCACAAGCTCTTGAGGCGCAACGTGCCCTTCAAGAATCAAGTCGAGCCATCGCCAACCGCAATCGCGAATGGCACAATCAAGAGGAAGCCCTTCGAGAAGAAATCCATGAGAGGAAATACCAACCGCGAGTGCAACGTCAAGTTCCTCAAGCTCCTCCACAAGCTCGTCAAGCTCCACCCCAACCTCAAGTTCAACAAGAGAAAGTTGATCATGGACTTCCTTCATGCCAAGAGCAACATGAGGATGACTACCCTCCACGTCAAGGGCATCATCATCACCATCGCCAACAACACAATGAAGAGCAATGCTACAGCAAGCTAAAATTCACCGTGCCCAAGTTCAATGGAAGTAATGATCCCGAAGAGTACCTTTCATGGGCATTGAAGGTCGACAAAATCTTTCGTTTGAAAAACTATGAGGAAGAGAAGAAGATTGCTATGGCATCACTTGAGTTCCAAGACTATGTGCTCATATGGTGGGAACAGGTCCTTGAGCGCCGAGAAGCAAGAGGTGAACCTCCAATCACCACTTGGGCTCAAATGAAGGATGTCATGCGAGCATGTTTTGTGCCCACCTACTATAACCACGATCTCTTCAAGAAGCTACAACTCCTCAAGCAAGGAACAAAGAGTGTTGAAGAATACTACAAGGAAATGGAGATAGCCATGATTCGAGCCAATGTCACAGAAGATGATGAGCAAACTATGGCACGCTTCTTGAATGGCCTCAATCATCCCATCAAGAAGATCGCCGACTTCCAACCCTAATCCAACCTCATTAGCTCGTGCATCAAGATACAAAGGCGGAATGCCAAGTGCAAGATGACTTCAAGTACGCCAAATACTCATCCAAGACCTACGGCTTCTCCAACAACCAAGCTTCAACGACTCCTCCAAATTCTACCTCAACCAATCCATCTACAAGCAATGACGACAAGTCAAGTTACAAGAAAACTTCGACAAGCTTGAGTCGTCTTCCTCCTACTACAAGCAACTTCAAGCCACGTACTTCATCATCTACTCCGACCAATGATACCATCAAGACAAGCTCCTTCAAGTGTTTCACTTGCGGAGGCCACAAGTCCTACGAATGCACAAACAAGCGCACTATGATCCTCAATGATGATGGAACCAATGACTCCATGAGTGACGAGGAGATGGAAGCCCTTGAGCAAGTGGCCATGCACCGGCGAGGGACCGAGTATGAAGATGATCAAGTCTTTTGTGACGAGGATTCGAGCCCTGCTCTCATTGTCTCCAAAGTCTTGACTCTTCAACATCAACAAGAAGAAGAACAACGATGCCACATCTTCCACACAAAGGCCGACATCAATGGAAGGTCCCTCAAGGTCATCATCGATGTAGGTAGTTGTCACAACTTGGCAAGTGAAGAACTATGCTCCAAGCTTCAATTGGTCAAGATAAAGCACCCGCACCCATATAAAGTGCAATGGCTAAGTGACTCCGGCACTATCCGAGTTGAGCATACGGTCCAAGTCTCCTTCAAAATTGGTGCATATGAGGACACTTTGGAGTGTGATGTCATCCCGATGTCCGTTTGCCACCTCCTTCTTGGTCGACCATGGCAATTCGACCACGGTGTCATCCACAATGGGCGTACCAATCACTATAGCTTCAAGATGAAAGGGAAAGAGTATGTGCTACGACCTATGTCTCCTAGTCAAGTGATAGCCAACAAGCAAGCCACCCATTGTGGAGAGAAGAGTGAGAAAGTGATCCACCAAAAAGTAAGTGAGAGCCACAAGCCAAACTTGAGCGCCCCTTCACCTAGAGAGAAAAACCTAGTCCTATTTGCCACAAAAAGTGAGATGATAGAAGTGTGTGAGAACCCATCGAGTGTTATGCACTTTGTCCTTGTGTGCAAGGATGGGGAACCAAAAACTAACACCTCTCACGAGCTACCTTTAGTGTTTCAATCTCTTTTGCAGGAATTCCAAGATATTTTCCCCGATGAGCTACCTCCGGGTCTACCTCCTCTACGAGGCATTGAGCATCAAATCGACCTCATCCCCGGAGCGCCCCTACCAAACAAAGCCCCATACCGCGTCAACCCCGAAGAAACTAAGGAGATCCAACGGCAAGTACAACAACTAATCGACAATGGTCATGTACGTGAAAGCCTAAGCCCTTGTGCCATTCTAGTTATACTTGTCCCTAAGCAAGATAGAAGTTATCGCATGTGTTCCGATTGTAGACCCATTAATTCCATCACCGTTTGCTATAGGCATCCCATTCCTCGCCTAGATGATATGCTTGATGAACTTAGCGGTGCCGCCTTCTTCTCAAAAATTGATCTTAAAAGTGGCTATTATCAAATCCACATACAAGAAGGTGATGAATGGAAAACTACTTTCAAATCTAAATTTGGCTTGTACGAGTGGTTAGTTATGCCTATGGGTTTATTGGAAGCTCCCGGAACTTTCATGCGTCTTATGCATTTTGTGCTACGACCTTATATTGGAGTGTTTGTTGTGGTTTACTTTGATGATATTCTTGTGTTTATCAAATCTATGAAAGAGCATCTTAAGCATGTTAGGGCTGTTTTACAAACGCTTCGCGAGGAACGTCTTTATGCCAACATGAAAAAGTGCACGTTTGGTGTTGACAAGCTCGTTTTCTTGGGTTTTGTTGTCTCTTCAAAGGGAGTTCATGTTGATGAATCTAAAATTGCAGCAATTAAAACTTGGCCCCAACCCACCGATTTGCAACAAGTGCGTAGTTTTCTTGGCCTTGCGGGTTTTTATCGCAGCTTTGTGAAAGATTTTAGCACCATTGCCACTCCTTTGCATGCCTTGAGTAAGAAGAATGCTCCTTTTGTTTGGGGATCTTTGCAATCCAGCGCTTTTGATGAGCTCATGTCTTTGCTTACTCATGCTCTGATTCTTGCTTTGCCCAACTTCGACAAAACTTTTGAGGTTCATTGTGATGCAAGTGGTACCGGAATTGGCAGCGTTTTGATGCAAGAAAAACGAGCCATTGCATATTTTAGTGAAAAACTCTCCGGTGCTCAACTTAACTATCCCATCTATGACAAAGAATTGTATGCTTTAGTGTGTGTGCTACATGTTTGGGAACATTATCTTAAACCTCATGAGTTTGACATACATACGATCATGAAACTCTTAAGTACTTAAAAGGTCAACCTAAGTTGAACAAGCATCATGCCAAATGGAGTCAATTTATTGAATCTTTCCCCTATGTGATCAAGTACATTAAGGGTAAGGAAAATGTAGTTGTGGATGCACTTTCACGCATATGCACGCTTGTCACTAAACTTGAGTTGAATGTTATTGGCTTTGAGCACATAAAAGACTTGTATGCGAATGATCCTTCCTTTTCTACTCCTTATGCTAAGTGTTTGACGCATACATCTTGGGAACAATATTACATAAAGGATGATTATCTTATGAGAGCTAACAAACTTTGCATTCCCGAGTCTTCTCTTCATTTGCTCCTTTTGCAAGAGGCTCGTGGAGGCGGACTCATGGGACACTTCGGTCGCGACAAGACATTCGCCATGCTCTCCAAGAACTAATTTTGGCCCAAGATGTTCTGCGATGTCTCACGCTTCACCAACTGATGCTCTACATGTCGCAAAGCTAAGTCTAAAGCTCAATCCATGGTCTTTACATGCCTCTTCCTATTCCTTATCAACCTTGGGAAGTTATTAGCATGGATTTTGTACTTGATTTGCCTAGAACTCAAAATGGAAAGGATTTCGTCTTTGTTTTTGTGGACCGATTTTCTAAGATGGCACATTTCATCCCTTGCAACAAGATAGACGATGCTTCACATATTGCAAATCTCATTTGTAGGGAAATATTGCGTCTACATGGAGTACCAAAGACAATCGGCTCTGATTGCGATGTCAAGTTCTTGAGTTGCTTTTGGAAGACGCTATGAGCCAAGCTCGGAATCAAGCTCTTGTTCTCATCCACATATCATCCTCAAACCGACAGCCAAACGGAGGTGACGAACCATATGCTCTCCACTCTACTTCGTGTGTTGATCAAGAAGAACATCAAGGAGTGGGAGGCGTGTCTACCCATCGCCGAGTACGCCTACAACCGTGCAAGACATTTGACTACCGGCAAGTACCCATTCGAGGTCGTCTACGGCTTCAACCATTGTCCCCATTGGACATTCTACCTCTTCCTCTACAAGAGCGCACCAACCTCGATGCAAGTGCATGCGCAAGCTACATCAAGAAGATGCATGAGGATACAAGGCACACCATCGACCGCCAAAGTACAACGACTAGCGACCAAGCTCAACATCAACAAGTAACCCATGATCTTCAACATTGGTGATCTCATGTGGCTACACCTTCGCAAGGACCTCTTCCCCAACGAACGCAAGTCCAAACTTCTACCTTGAGCCGATGGACCCTTCAAGGTGCTAGCACACTACAACAACAACGCTTACAAGATCGACCTACCAAGCGACAAGTACACTATGAGTGACATCTTCAACATCAAAGACCTCTCGCCTTACCATGGTGATGAAGATTTCGATCCGAGGTCGGATCTTTCCCAAGGGGGGGAGATGATGTGGAGCATCCTACGATCATCCCCATAGACGCATCTACATCTCCTACAACACCACTTGGACCTATGACTCGAGCACATGCAAGAGCTCTCAAAACCGAGGTGACATCACTCCTCTCACAACTCCCTTTCGATTCACATGAGACATGGCTACTACCTCAAACGGAGACGCTTTCCATACTCATGTACCAAGGAGTTAGCCATGGAGAAGCTAGGAAGCAAGAAGAACCGGAAGCGGAAGACATGCGTGAAGACGAAGAGGAAAAGCGCCAAGTCCCAGGCTGGCCGGACGATCCGGACAAGGGCCCGGATGTTCCGGACAGAGCCCGGACGATCTGGACCCCGGTCCGGACGATCCGGCTAATTTGCCCCGAAGACACCCGAAGCTCCTCCCTGAAGCCGGATCATCCGGACGCCAACCCAGATCATCCGTACATCGCCCGGACATCCGGACCCCTAGCCGGACATCCGGACCTGCACCGCCACCGCCTGCGTCACCAGCTCATCCGGGCCTCCTCCCGGATCATCCGGCTCCCCACCCGGATCATCCGGACCCTGCCTACGTGCGTGAATTGGGTTGTGCCCATGTACCCCTTCACCCCCCTAGCCTATAAATAGGACTCCTCCTCCTCACTTTGAGACTTGGCATTGGGATAGCTCATCTGAGATAGAGCATTGCTCATCCATACCAGATCTACTCCTCGTGAGGGACCGCACCTCTTCGGAGAAGATCCATCCGGATTCAAGGCCTCCATCCGGAGAAGACAATCAAGACCTCCTCACAGAGAAGAACGATTACTCTTGTATCGTCCCTTGTTGACTTTGGATCTCGTGTTACTTTGTGCCTCGATGATCTAGCACTTGTGTGATCAATTTTGTGTCGGTTGAGTGTTTCTCTTGTTTTTCCCCGTGATTTCCCTCGTGTTCTTCCGCGCGTTCTTCGTGTTCCCCATAGGGATCCTCTCCAAATGTGAAAGATCGGCCCCTGGGGTTCCGCCCTACATCAATCTTGGTGTTGACGATGACGATGTGCTTGCTCGTCGAATTGCTCTTGTGGATGATTGCCATGTAGAGGATTGCAGGATGTTTGACGGTCTTGATGCGTGGCTCGATGTAGAGTGTTCGATGTCGGTGTACTTGAGCCGGAGAGGGTGTCGTCAGAGTGTCGACTCGAGCGGCTCCGTCTTGAGTAGGAAGAAGTGGAAGAATGGTATTTCACCAATAAGGCACGGATCTCATCCATTCTTGCATCGTTCTCTTGTTTGTGAGCGTCGAGGTTGTTGTCGAAGTAGTCTCTTGTTCGTTGCTCGGAGATTCGCAAGTCGGTGGCGAGATTGTCGATGCGGTCGCTCGTTGCTTGTTGTTCTTGATGCAAATATCATTGTGCACCGAAGAGGTAGCTCTTGGTGACATAGGATGACATGTCGTCGTCTTGCTCGATGAAGAGTGGGTTGGTAGAAGAACTTGGCATATCCATCATTCCAAGCAAATATGTGAGTGGGAGAAAGAGAAGAACTTATACCAAATGTACCTTGACCAATGTTGAAGATGGATCAATGATCACTCAAATGTGGAACAAGGAAATAGCACAATTGGTACCAATTCTTGTTGGTTCTCACACCTACACAAGTAAAAGCTTATGGTGGAGCTCGGTTAGGATGGTGGCACAAATTTGATGCAATAGTTAGTGAGCCTCAATAATGTTGGAAAAGATTCACAAATTTGAAAATGCAACAAGTAGACCAATAGCAAGATATGGTACACGGAAACACACACGCAAATAGATAAGTGGGGTCGTGCAACCAAGGAATGAGCCAAAATGTGGAAACAATGAAAATGCTCTTGTTGCACAACACTAGAGAGACGCTAGCACGAATGCACAATAGGCGGATACGAAACTTGTGCACAACCTAATAAGCAAAAATGCAACGACTTCTATCCCAAGTATGTTATATGTATGGTATTCCGGTGATATGATCCAAGATGATCGAGTATGACAATCTTAATGTAATATGATGCTATGGTTCTGCTTATAAGCTCTTTGCTTATCTTTTCCTCTTTGCTTAAAAAGCTTGTTTGGCTCTTTCACTTTTGAGCTCTTTTCTCATGCAAAACTTCACGAACCAAGATAGCAATTGTGTATGCGATGAAAACTTTGTGACACAAAAGATGATGCCGAGATATGCACCACTATGATATGGTATGTATGCTATGGGAAGTATGATCACTAATGTGCACAAGTCATGTTTCCGGCAATACTCAAAGGCTAGTCTCGGCGGGTAAGCAACGCAAAAGTAAGGCTATGTGGTTATCAATGCAATGGCATGGAATAGACAAAGATGTCGTCGAGGTTACCGCCACAATAGTCGTGTGTAATCTCGAACGGTTGTTGGCGACGACGAGTCCTTGGCGAAGATGAGCGGTGGTGATGTTGATGTTGAACCGTACCTATATAGCCGAAACACAATAGGACACGGGAACCACAACTCAAAATCTCAAAGACCAAAACGGGTCAAAATTGTAGGAGGTGGTAGCGGTTAAGCGATGGTGGTGCTTGCGGAAAGCGGTGGTGGTATCAGAGTTCGCAAACGGTGGTGGAAAGTGGAGAGGTGGTGGTGGAAGGTGGAGAGGTGGTGGTGGCCGAACTAAACATTTTTAGTTTCGTCAGGGATCAGCGGACGTACGGTGGGGAGCGGTCGTCCGGTCGTCGAACGTCCGGTGGTTAGCAGAAGTCCGGTGCCTGGGTGATTTCGGGCACGGGATGAACAACTCAGGTTCGTGGTGGAGATGAGGAATTTGGTCAAATCCGAGCGATTTTGTGGATGGAAATGGTGGAGAAGGTGGGGAAAATCTAGATCCACACGTGGCAAAGCAAATCCATGGATCAAATCCAACAAAACTTCATCACACCAACAAATCAAAAAAAATTGGGGCTATTTTTGGTGGGGACTTTCGAAATTGGGGAAGAACACAACAAAATCAAGCTAGAAAACAAGGAGTAGGGGCTCCAAAATCGTGATCAACATGGCTCATGATACCAAGATGATGTAGGGTAGAACCCTAGATGCCCGATCTTTCACGTTTGAAGGGAATCCTACCAAGAACACGAGGAACATGAGTGGGGAAACGAGGGGTACACGAGGGAACACACGAGAGAAATCACCCCAACCAACAAGATATAGTCACACATATGCTAGATCCTCGAAACACAAAGAGTGATACACGATTCAAAGTTAACAAGGGACGATACAAAGGGGTCTTCTCTGAGAGGAGGTCTTGAAGGGTCTTCCCGTAAAGGGGTCTTGAATCCGCTTGGGGGATCTTCTCCGAAGAGGCGCCCAACTCCGATGGAGAAGTAACCAAGTGGATGAGCAAAGCTCTATTTCAAATATGAGCTATCACAATGCTAACCCTAACTAGGAGGAGGAGTTATATTTATAGTCTAAGTGCAAAAGGGGGGCGGAATGAAGGGGCACATGGGCCTCAGGCCCGAAGCTGCGCACACACAGGCAGCGGACGTCCCGTCTCTACCGATCGTCCGGTCGCTCGCGGAGGTCCGGACGTCCGGTAGGGCACGGACTTCCGCTAATTTCGTTCTGTGATCAAGTTACCGGACGTCCGAGGTGGCCGGTCGTCCGGTTGGTTCGGTCGTCCGCTCGCTGGGCAGTGTTCCCTATATCACTCGTCGGCTGGGCCTTCAGGCGCCGGACGTCCGGTCTTGGGCGTACGTCTGCTGGCTGGATCGTCAGGCACCAGACGTCCGGTCTCGGGCGGATGTCCGCTCGCTGGAGCATCTTCGGTAGCTCTTCTTCTTGTCCTTCATTCTCGGTGTCCTCGCCGTCTTGGCCATTGGATGTAGTTGTCCCGTGGCCTCCTTCTAAGTACCCGATCACACATAGTGTTTCTGCTTGAGGTAGTAGCCATGTCTCATGTTTAGGAAGGGGTAGTTCGAAGAAGAGCGAGTTCACCTTATCTTCGATAGCATTTGCTCGAGCTCTTGTCATTGGTCCAAGTGGTGTCGTGGGAGATGTAGATACGTCCATGGGGATGATCGTGGGATGCTCCACATCATCGTCACTAGAGGAGATGATGATATCCTTCTTCCCGGAGGAGCCGACTATCGTTGAGGTCGATGGCCCTAGGGAGCATCGGTGACAGCGCTAAGATCCGGATCCAAAAGGAGATCTGGGGGTGCCACCTACCAGTGCGGAAAACCATGACTTCGACATCATCGACGGCGGTGAGCGGAGATGAAGAGCAATGGATGGGCGAAGAACGAAAGGGAGAGGGTGTGAGGTGTCGGCGGCGCCAAAGCCATGCTTAAATAAGCACAACCATGCAAACAGGAGAGTAGTCGGCTTCTATGTGGCGTCAGTCAGAGTAGGCTTCTCGGGCGTCACATCGCTCTTACCGGCATCAATGTCGTGTAGAGTCGCGTCCGCTCTGGATTGGCCTAGCCATCATGAATGCACGGCGACCGCTCTGCATGGAGATGGTTTTGGGATGAGAGGTGGTAGTCAGATCCGTAAGTGGCGACGGTCTGAACGCCGGCAAGGCTCCCTTGGCTTGGGGATTTTGGAAAGCGGACGCATCCGCAAACCAATGGGCAGCGTCTAAACACCTGGGTCCGGACATATGCGGAAATTTCGAGGGTGCACGAAGAATAGGGGTGTAAATGGATCGGATCAGATAATGCCCTAACGGGAAACATCTACCACCATGTGCGGAACCCCGCAACACGCTGATGATGGCAATACGTGTGTGTTGTAAAAGGAATAGAAGTTGCTATGCATGCTCCAACCCGCAGACGACGACAATAGGTGTGCGTTATTTGATGGTACTGAGGCAGTTTGTATGTTTGACAAAGTAGCAAAACTGCAAAAGAGCACGTGCATTGCAACAACAAAAAATACCACACTCTCCTAACCCATAATTTTAACTCAAGACTCTAATAGGTCCACGTCATTTATTTGAACACATGGCATCTCATATGTGTTGCCACTTATCATCCATCCCACCCTCGCTGACAGTGGCCTCAATGCTCACACAATCACAACATGCATGTTGAATGTTATCAATCCTAAGGCGTCTCTCTCGGTATAAGATGAGAAATCTGTATTTTTTCTGTGGGGTTTTGGCAAGGCTTGCATGGGTGGTTATAGATGGTTTCTTTCCTCACCAATCCTGGTTTTGCTGAGGTATTCATTTCTAATCCGGGTCAAAACCGGTATGAAAGAAAGACGGAGCATACTCTATTGATTAAGGTTGCACCCTAAATAACATTTTTTAAACATTTAACATGTAAATAACATCATATTCAGATTCTACATATTTTTCGAATCAAATTTTATATATAACATGTTAAATTTGAAGTTAGAGTTTAAAAGCTATGAATATTTTCTTAAAGTATTTGATATGTAGCGCAATTTGATTGACCCAAATATCAGGAGGTTACCTGCAAAAGCAAAAATCTGACTTAATTCTAGCCTACCGGTTGATTACCAAAAACATCATGGGGTTTCCTCCAAAAATGAAAATCTGACTTGAAATTGAACTACAGGTTGATTACCAAAAATATTAAGAGGTTTCCTGCAAAATAGCATGACAGACTAAGATAGCTATTCACTTTATTAGTGATAGATATATAAACATGGGCCGCTCCCAGTGGCGGAGCCAGGGGGACGAGCAGGGGCTGCACCCTAAACTTTGAATAGAAAAGGAACTGCCAAACACCATTAAGATTAATTTGTTTTCTAAGTTGGTTACTTATAAAACTGAAATTCGTCAACTAAGAAGAGAAAAAAACAACTCCAAACACCATTAAAATTATTTTTTTTCCTCAGCCGGTTTCTTCGAATTCTTGACATACTGAAATTGTTAATAAGATTGTTGTGCAAGTTCTCAACCTTGTTCTTTATAATTATCTTTTGCACTGGATTTTTTTTTCTATCTACTTGGCTTGGCCCCCCCTATACCTAAATCCTGGCTCCGCCCCTGGCCGCTCCAGTGCCGCTTTTTCTCAAGGCTGGCTATGAAAAACCTTTGTTGGACCTCGGACAGACTAGCGCGAAGGGGTTTGCCTCATCAAGACTACTAGAACATCAAGGTGCGCGTTGCCGCACCCGCCCATCTTAGTGATAATATGACCATTTATGAAAGAAATAGAAGTATAATTTTTAATTCAGATTTGAATTGAGTGCCTCAATTTTTAGCATAAACTACAGTATATTTGAATAAAAATTTGGGTACACGCATATATAGAAGGGGCCAGTTCAAATAATCATCAAATATCTTTGAACAAGAAATTCCGAATGAGATTTTACAAATCTTTCGCAAACCCGTAAAATAGAAGACAGATTAAGGAAAATATTTAAAAGATCGACGGTGAGTGAAAATTTTGAGTTGTAGCGTCAAGTACACCAATGACCTAGAATACTGGATTTTACATTTAAACTCAAGTATAATTCTAAGTGAAATTGCACATATAGATTTGCTTCCCACTACGGTACTGGGCATAATATTGAACTTAAAATGTGCATTGGTTGCCACCCAAGTGTATGAAATCGGGCACATGTCAAGAGCTTAATTTAACATTACATATTCCAAACAAAATAAATTTAATCTTTTTCACCCGAATTTTTTTTAATCTTTTTTAGGGAAAGAAGAAACGATATTGAATAAGCACCTTACTCATCTTGACAGTAGCATCATATTGTCCGTTGTTTGGAACATTGTAAATTAGTTTTTTCCATCAAGCAGATGAAATCATTATATATGTACAAAAAAACATAAGAAAAATATTCGCACAGACGGTTGCATATTACCGTGCAAGACTTGGCTTGTGTTTTATGTACGGATGCCATGAAGTTGTATTTTACATATAATCGTTTATCTTCTCAAATGCTACTGCTGCTTCATTTTCTGAAGAGAATTTGAAGATTTTTTTTTTTGGTTTTCCTAATCACGTGATGGCATATTACTTCTGTTGTACGACCGCTCGTGAAGGCGGAGTGCGTGCGGCTAGAGGGGATTGCTGTGGAGGTGACCTTTTTTTACAGAGGAAGGTACGTATGGGAGTTTTTTTTTTTTTGAGAAAAACGTATGGGAGGTGAGCCGTACGGTAGGCTAGAATTAAGGCCTAGCTAACTACCTATTAGCCCAATTGATTAGAGAGCACCCAGCTCATCCTCTGGAGCAGCGGCCCGGGCACGTTGGGCCAACGACGATGCGCGGGGAAACTGGTTAAAACGACCATGGTGCATGCAGCGGGACGATCAATCAATCTGAAGCGTTCATACGTGAGATCTCACGGTTGACAACGTCAAATCCCTGTGGATGGCTGTAGCTAGCTCTGTTTTACTGTATTGTAATGTCGGTTCTACAATCAACATGAGAAGACCATTACAACATTCTACTTGCTTTGCGTCTTTGTGAGGACGATTTGGTTCTGGCTATGGAGCTCCATGGGGACGCCAGACCTAATGCCAACGTTTTTTTTTTTCCAACGGTTGACGACACTTTGGTGGAGTGGTGTGCCACGGGAAGCTCAACTAGGTGCCCGCAAAAGGAGTTGAGGGCGATCATTACACTAACCTTATGGGAGCTATAGAAGCATCGTAATGCGCTCGTCTTCGATGAAGTAGCCCCCTCGCTTGCGCAAACAATCAAGAATATATAGCGTGATGGGCGGACGTGGAGATCAGCTGGACTACTTAAAGCAGAACTTATTTCTAGTACTTTGGTGCTCTAGCTATAGCTAACAGGAACCTATGTATATTTTCAAAAAAAAAAACAAAAAAAACAGGAACCTATGTCTAGTGCATGTTTTGTTTCACCTTACTTCATGTACCATCTTTTCTCTGTACCCAGCATAATGCTAATGACATTTTGCACTACAGCAGGCGTCTCAACAGTGAGCCCTTACCAGCGGGATCACTCGAACTCGCTGCCCTTCCTTCCCCTTTTCCTATACGTGATCAATGGAAAGGGGGCAGCCCGGTTTCGACAAATAGCTAACAGGAGTGGACCAAAACATAATTATGTGCAACCGAAGTCATCTAACGAACCCTTGCGATTGCAGACATAATCCAAGAGACAAGACAACCACGGTTGCACCGGATCACTGGATGAACATCCAGCTTACAGTTCATCACTAGCAAAAGGACGCAGTGTGTCAGAACCTACCCACTACAGGCACATGGCTAACCAATGTGAGTTTTTGGTTATAGTCTAGTTTAGTGGCGCACCAGAACAGACGGTTCAGGTAGCAGCAGCACCCCAGGAAGCCATCTGATATTGCAATCTCACCTAGAAGGCATGCAGACCAAAATTTTGGCATTCCCAAGTTTCCAGACCCGGTCAAAGATCTGCGTTGGCCTTGCTCCCTTCGCTTGTATGGTTTTCAGGTACAGCTGATTGTGGCTGATCTTGCTGCTGTCCTCCGCTGGTTTCAGGATGGAAATTGATGGGGAACTTGGTGACTCGGGGCTTGTCGGTCAAAATATTTCTCTGCACCCGGTCAATCAGCAGCTTCGCTGGGGGTTCTTCCCTAAGTTGCTCATCGTCGTAATCATTGTTCACGTAGTAGCCTACTCTGATGAATTCCTGCCCCATGTATGAACAGGTCAACAAAAGCACCGTAACACCGATTATGTCCTCCTCACGGATCTTTGAGGGATCAGGGGGGTCGGCCTGAAAACAAAAACAGACATATCAGTCTGGTGTTGCAAATTTTAATCTGAGGTAGGAGGAAAGCAGCTGCCCAACTGTAATATGAACAGGTGGATCTCTGCGCAGTTGTGAAACATCATTTTCATATCAGAGTTCATGATGCAGCTTACAGAGTCGTAGATCAGTAACCTATTTACCTCCAGAACAAAACGGTATGTCCCAACATTCACAGGGCCAACAAGCACACTCTCAAGTTGCTGATCATAGTTCTCATCTTCAGCTGATCCAACATATATAAGCTTCCACTCCAGATCTGGAAGGCCGACCAAAAAACTCATTGTTAGTACTTCACCAGACTCAGCCAGGAAAAGAACAGCATTGTACTCATGGTACTCATAACAAATGGTAGGCTCAATATTTAAGTAGGTCAAAACTATACATATGCAAAACGGCTCTTTTTTAGAGTCATGGAAAGTTTTGCACATCTTCTCATTAAGGGGAGGTGTGTGTTAAAGGAGATTATCAGAAGGACAAAATGTCCACTGCCCTCACATGCGCATAAACACATACCAAAAAGAAACAGAAACACCAACAAGCTCCTTCTACAATAGCAGTAATTGCTAATTCACCAAGAAAATAATGTGAGAATGATAAGAAAATGGTCACCAAAGGCATAATGACAATTTGATGTGACACCCAATTAATATTGGTTAGTAAAAAGAAATGCTTCAGCAAATTGGTCCACAACTATGTCTTGTGCCCAAACAGAAGATAAAAAAAGTGCCACGATAAAGAAGTGGCAAGGTAAGAATATATCAATCATGATCCTATTATCAAGAGTTGTCTTCCCATGATCATCATCACTACACTAATGTAAGCAGAGTTGAAACATGAACATGAATTCCCGTAACTATTCTATAAACCATAGAGTTTTACACAGGGAACTAATCAGATGTTGACATCCAAATCAATCTCCTGGGATGTAGATGCACATGCCAAGTATAATACTCCCTCCGTCCCAAAATAAGTGACTCAACTTTGTACTAACTTTGTACTAAAGTTAGTACAAAGTTGAGTCACTTAATTTGGGACGGAGGGAGTATACATTTGCTAGACCAGGAAAGTGGCAACTCACAAATTATCCTTATTTTGTAAAGTCTGTAGTATCGATTTCATACAAGAACCTGTGCATTTTTCATGATTGTAACTATACATGATTTGCGTTAAATATGCATCACTATAGAATCATATTTTCATCGGCAAGTATCATAAACAAAATAGAACATGATGAAACACGTAAAGCTCCAGAAAGCTGTACTCATCTCATCGCCTTAATTTTAGAAACTCAACTGAAAGAGCCTGTAGACTAGTCAAATATATCTTAATAGTATGGCCCTATTTAATTCACTGTATCCAACAGCCTAACAATCATCAATTAAAATCGTTGATTCTTAAACTGAATATTAACGTTCACAAACCAGAGTCCATCACACTTGCATAGTAGAATACCAGCAGCATAGCATCTACACACAATATACATGTTGCATGGTGAAGACACTTACTTTGCACATAAAGTGAATGAAAAACACACTTATTTCTCCCGAGACCACTTAAATTGTATGTCAGTCATCCCATGTTCATATAATCAGTTGTAGTGAAGGATTCTGAATCTAACACTAGATAAATTCACTGTAAGAGGCCGATACATTTCCCAGAGGTAATTGGTCTAGTACCAGCTGAGGCCCTACACATCATGATAACAGGCGGCTTATCAGACCAATCTCTGCTACTTTCTGCTAAAACTTGCATAGATACCAGAGCTCTGTTTCAATGTCAAAGCAGAAGGAAATGATCTAATAATTCCCTTCACTCGTCAAAATGGAATAATCACAAACTAGGGTAAATCTATCACAGCCATCCACAATTCCGAGCATATTCAATCCAATCGAGTACAGTAACTGCTCCACCACTACTCTAAAACCCTAGAATACAAGCCGCAATAACCGCAGGCTCCAACCCCTATTTCAGCAGCCTCGCATATCCAGCAATCGAATCGGAAGAACAACCATGAATCATGACAAAATTGAAACGAGCGCCCGCCAAACAAG
>NC_041385.1:499064023-499123877 GCF_002162155.2 Triticum dicoccoides | reverse complement strand
GGGGGGGGGGATGAAGGACGCGAACGCACCGTCCTCGAGGGCGACGAGGCACTCGTACGAGATCTCGAACTGGAAGGGATTGACGAAAGAGGTAGGGTTGTTCAGCACCGCCACGTTCGTTAAGTTCACCGCGCTCATCGCCGCCGCCGCCGCCGATCGCCGAACCGAGAGGAGGGGGGTGGGTTTTTTGGCTGGATTTGGGAGAACAGGGCCCAGAGGAGAGAGAAGGGTACTTTCGGTACTTCCTTGCTGGCTGTCGATGTTTTTTTGTTGAGCGGTGACTGTCGATGTTGAGTGGGGTACCGCGAGAGCTATTCCTCGCATTGAGCGAGACGTACGGGATCTCTCGCAGCGAACGACCACAGTAAAGGGCCGCGGTCTGTTAGCGTTTATTTTGCGCGAGCGACTACAGTAACAGAGCTATGGCCTGTTAGCAACTTTTTTTATTGAAAAAAATAGAGTAAAAAACAGGGGAATCCTATATGACGCACGTTGCGTCAAGCTGTCGGGGCTTCGCACAGGTTCACGAGCTAGCGACGCGATCTAGGCCGGCCTGTTAGTGGTTAGTGTAGCTATTACGGACGGATGGTTTTCTCCCGGTTTTGGGAAGAAGGTTCCCCAAATCGGTTTCTCTTTTTTCCTGTTGTTTTTTGTGGCTGATTTTCTTTTGGGTCTTTTTTCTTTCGTTTTTTACTTTTTGTTTCTTTTTTAATTTTTGTTTTTATCTTTTCTGTTTCTTTCTTCTTTTCTTTCCTTTATCTATTTATTTTTTCAAAAAGTCGAAAATTTCAATAATGTTTAGAACTAATAATTGTTTGCAATTTTGAAAAATGTTTGGGGTTTCTAAAAAAAGTTCATGCTTGAAAAAATTGTTTAATTTTTTCTAAAAAAATTCGTGTTTTCAGAAAATCTTCAAAAAATTAGGAAAATTGTTCGTCTTTTCAGAAAATCTTCTCAATTTTTTTGCAAATTTTTGCGTTTTCAAAATGTTTGTAAAGTTGAAAATTGTCAAATTTTCAAAAAAATATTTGTCTTTAATAAAAATGTTTGTAAATTTTAGAAAACGTTCACGTTTTGCAAGATAAAGTTCGCAATTTGAAAAATTGTTCTTATTTCAAAAAAAATCACGCTTTCAAAATTTGCAATATTTAAAAATGTTCAAATATTCGAAAAAAAGGTTCCCAAAAATAAAAAATGTTCAAAATTTTTGAATAATTTTCGTGTTATCCGAATAACGTTCAATTTTTGAAACATTTTTGTATGTTCTCTAAAAGTGTTCGTGATTTCGAAAAACTTTTTTGAAATTTGAAATATGTACATTTTAAAAAATACATTACCTACAGTACTTCTGTAGTGTCATTTTACTCGCCTGCAGCATGTCTGTACGAGATGATAGTTCTTAAATGCAGAACATTTTGAATTATAAAGAAAATTACAAAAATAAAGAAAAATGAGAACCAAAAAGAAAACAGGTCGTGACCACCCACGTAGCTGGGCCGGCCCATCTGGGGCTTCTCCCCGATGCGAGTCTTTTCCCCTGTCTCGCTTTAAGCAAGACATAGGTGGTCAACGGGCCTGACATGCCACTGAAGGCCTGTTTGTAAGTGCGACATGCCATGCCGACATGTGGGCCTTGCCACTAGGGTCGTGCAAGGCACATTAACTAACCGGGTTGGCCCCGCATGACATGTGTGTTAGTCGGCCCGTGTGATTTTTGGTCTTTTGGGCTGTCTTGGGGCTGTTTTTGGCCTCCTGGGTCAGTAATTTGGTAAAAAAACAAAACTAAAAACAAGCGAGCCGTGTCATCCCAGCACACGGGCCTCACCTCGGCGGATGAGCAGGGCACATGGTATGTCGCTGGGCAGGCACTGCCCGTTTAGTTCCATGCCAGACACACGTGTTACATGTCAGCCCATGAAATTCAGCTTGTTTTGGCTACCTCTGAGTACTGGTATGTTGGGGTGTCATTGACTAGATAATGTTTCAAGAATTTATTATGAGAGTAGTGCGGGAGCCCCATAAGGGTCACTTTGCGTGGGCTGAGAGCGACGCGCTCTCAGGCGTCGTCCGTACTCAGAAGAGGTACGCTTCCCGGTTTTCTCGCTGGCACTCTTGCTATTTCTCCCCTTCTTCTTGTTTTCCTTGGCGGGAACACTCGCTTCTGCGGCCTCTGCCACGACTGCTTTCCAATACATCTTGTTCACACAAATGATTGCATGTGTCATGTTTCCAGCGCTCCCTCATGATTTTATTTTTGTTTTTTACACGTTTTCGAGTTTTAGATGGGGTTTTCGGTTTTGCCCGGTCTACCCTAGGATTTGGAACAAAAAATGAAAAACAAATTACGCGAAAAAACATGTTTTGTCTTATGCGAGAGGCATGGATTTGCTTCTCGTGAAGGCACATGTTTGCTTCCGTGAGAGGCACAACTATACCTATCGGAAAAAAAATATGCTTTTCCTTTCGCGAGAGGCAAATATTTGCTTCTCGTGGAGGCACAGGTTTGCTTCGTGAGAGGTGCCTCCCAGAAAAGGAAAAATAGTCTTCTTCTTCAGCGAGAGGCGTAGATTTGCTTCTCGTGGAGGCACAGTTTTGCTTCCGTGAGAGGCAGAAATTTGCTTCTTGTTGAGGCATGGATTTGCTTCTGCGTGTGACTATCATAAAAGGTTAAAAAAGGGGAAAATCGTTCTTCTAGCTGGGATTTTTCTTCTGTTTTTTCTGGGTTTTTTGTAAAAAAAAGTTCACCAAAATCTATTAACATGGGATCTAATTTCAAAGATCTCGACGCGAGAAATCCAATGAAAGTGGTTCGTGATTTGGACGACGGTTCAAGAGATAAAACATTTTGAATAAATGAATCTACAAAAAAGAAAAACTCTCAGATTGCGATAAGTGACGCATAACCTGAAAAGTTGGGAATTACCTTTGCAAAAAGTAGCCCTTAATTACTGATTTCGGGGTAGTGACGGGCATGTGCTTGCTGAGAACATATCCAATACACCAGCTCAATTGGTGAGCATTAATGGGCTTTTGGGCCATTATATGAAAAACCAATGGTTCGGATTTGGTTAAAGTTAAACTATGTCATATTTGCATAAGCAACTTTGTATGCAATTTTATTCTAATAAATCAACTTTTTATTTTATTGTATCTGAGTCGCACATGACATTCCAGTCTCTCATAAAAAACTATGTGTTTACTTTTTTAATGGAAGCACAAAATTGGTCGTATATTTTAAACCGAATGTTTGATTTCGTATCCGTTTTCACTCACAAATTTGTCTTGACGAGATATTTGAAACAAGATTAATGTTGATATGTTTTCAAATGCTTTTTGCCTTCTGAAACTTGATTTGGAACTTAATTGAAGCATATGCATGTCCGATCAACGTGCGAGGGGAGGGGTTATACCTGGCCATACCTCGGGCCGGGCCGGGCTTCGGGCCGGGCCTAGCCAAGCCCGACGAAAAAACCCAGGCCCGAGCCCGGCCATCGGGCCTGTTTTTTGGGCCCGAGCCCGGCCCGAACATGTAAAAGCCCGTCGGGCTTCGGGCCGGCCCGGCCTGACCTTCAGAGAAATGCAAAAACGACGGGCCCGGTCCGGCCTTCGGGCTCAAATTCTAGGCCCGAGCCCAGCTCGAGGGCAGCGTTGGGCCGGTCCTGCCAGGCCGGGCTTCCCATGGCTAGGAGGGGTAGAGTTATAAAAACTTACAAATGGTATGGTTAAGTTAAGAAAAAAAAATCCAATTTTCAAAGATATATTCAAACATCGATCGATCTTATTACGTACATCTCATCAAGAAAAAAATTGTGTTCAAAGAAAAAGCGAATTCAAACATGTGGTTCAACATATTTATGTTTTGATAACGAAAGAAATAACATTGATTTAATGATGGGAGAGGAAAGAGTGAATCACGAGTTTTTTACCATAGTATGAGGTCTTTTTGCAAATGTTCCACTAATCCATCATCCAGCCTACTCCCGACCCTCCATTCAATATCCAACGACTCGAAAGCCATTGGTGCACCCGATGCACCAGTTTGGCTGGTGCACTAGGTACATTCTCTTTGTTTGCTCCCATTCCTCTCTCAGTTGTAAAGAGTGAGGTGAATACAAGAGGAAAAGTGTAGGTTGTATATTTAGGTCTCTTAAAAGATTTTTTTTTCTAAGAATTCTTTTGTATTGCATTTTCACATGATTTTTAGCATTCACTAAATATCTTTGAATCTTAAAAACAAAATCAAAATCATGTATAATTGAGATGAGCATGACATTTGATTCATATATTCTTACTATTCTTGCTTGATGTAGGGTCTGAGATTAAAGGCAGCTAGATCCATTGTCCCGGTCTGATGAGTCCAAATTATGTGATATATTTTATAGTTATTTTGTGCCTACATGATAGGCTTTGTGGAATTTTACCGAATAGCGCACTACTTTTTGTCGGTATTCCTCAGGCAACATATTTCAAAGTAAATGAAGTTTTGGGGAATGAATGTCATAAACTGTGGTGGAATCACATCATTCAATGTGATAATTGACTATCCTAAAAAGAATGAAGCAAAGGGATAAAGAAGGAGTCCATGCGGCTGATCCAGAGCAAAAGATGATGCGGTTGTATGGCGCACCAGCGCCGCCTTCTCGTCCACTACTTCCACCCCATGAAGTCGGATCGTAGATCAGATGAACATAAGCACCAGAAACACATTCAGAAGGT
Source organism: Triticum dicoccoides (assembly GCF_002162155.2). NCBI lineage: Eukaryota > Viridiplantae > Streptophyta > Magnoliopsida > Poales > Poaceae > Triticum > Triticum dicoccoides. The sequence goes on along the minus strand of NC_041385.1, from coordinate 499,119,161 downwards.
AGAACCCTAACCTCTGGTGGCTATCCGATGAGGGAATTGACAAGGAAGAGATCACCATCTTCACCACCATGTGCAAGGGGACACCGACATCATCATCCACATTCATCTCCATCTCGTTGTAACATCAGGAACCCTAGTGGATAGTCTTGTGTGTCACTTGTATGATTCATCCATTTTTCTCATCACCACCCTCATGATGCTTGTTGTCTCTATGTATGAACTTTTGTATGTATAGGAGTTGAAACGTTATATTAGATATAAGATCCTCGGTTGGATGCTTAGTTTAATAAACTTCATGAATGTTGTAAAGGGGACCCACTCAGCATTATCAACGTAAGTCCAAGAGTGTGTATACTGTCGCTGTAAAGGTTAGGACGTGAAGGTAATTAGAGGTGACAATAAAAGCCTTCACCCCTAGTATTTGCAATTGATAGGGAAATTACGGAGAACCCTTAGAGAGGTTGCTTCTATGGGGCAACCCTTAATTGACATAGTTGTAACCTGCAAGGAGGACTACAATGGTGGCGTGTGTGGCATGAAGTCTACCTAGAGTGGAACGTGTACTGTACCCGGCTCCGCCCAGCATAATCGTCAAGAGTGGCTCAAGTGTCCAGACAATATTATGTCGATGCATAGATTGCGTCAGAAACATACCAATGGGAACTCAAAGATGAGTCCTCCTCGGGGTCATAACTTGGGGAGGGAGCCTCCCCAAAGTCAGTTTGGAATGCAAAGATGAGTCCTCCTCGGACTCCAGGGATAAATGCCATGGCTCTCGGTGTTTATGTGAACGCCACGGGCTCCGGTGCCTAGCCCAGGGGTAGACGTCGTAAACCCTGGAGTCTAGTCACTACCTTCCATAGAACTCCTTTATGCACCGACCTAGGGCCTTGTGGGCCTTACCCTTTGGCCCAACCAAGGTGTCCTCACACCAGGGACCCTTTGGATTTATCTAGAAGATTCCTTAAACTTCTGTACATTACTAGAAGTTCCTAGGACATTACCAGAAGTTCCTCTGGATTTATTCGGCAAGGCCACCGTGCGAGGTGGATAGAGGTCGGCCTTCCGGCCAGCTCCCCAAAGGTCTTCAATGACAACCGAACAATGATGGTGGCCTCCGATGACGAGTATGTAGTCCTACCCATGTCGTTCCATGCTGGCTTGACCATGGAGCAGACACACTTCAATCCGGCCATGGCGGAGGAGTATCCAGTGCCGCAGCCAGTGTCGGTGTTCTGGTAGGCATAGGAGGAGTAGCAGTACAACCTCTCCCTCCTCGAGAAGCACGGCGGGCAGAGGGCCAAAACTACGACGAGCTCGCAAGCGAGGAAGACATGGCGGCCATGGTCCCAAAAAAATCCAACTTTGTCACCGAGCAGTGGGGCGTTGTACGAGGCCGAGCGTGCTCACGCCACCTGCAACATGGTCGCGGCGCAGCCGAATGCGGAGGCAGCACAGGCGATCGTGGACGAGAACGCTGGCAGCTGCGCTTCCTTCCTTCGCGCCTCCAAGTATGTTTCGTTGGCGTTGGTTCGATGACGAGACTTGCCCGTCCACGTCCCTCGTTGTCCTCACGTCCACCAACGATGGACATGTTGCGGTCTCCAAGGAGGAGGTAGTGTATGGGAGGCAGTGGGGCCTCGAGTGCCAGGTGGGTCGATCTATGTCCCATGTCACACTCTTCATCGTCGGCGACCGCATCTTCACTTCAAGGGTCTCATCCCCGTCGATCATGGACTCGGCCAACACCGGAGGGGAACAGCAAGGACTTGGAGGACAAGCGTAATTGTATATTTAGATTAGGTTTATGTTTGGTCGCTTTTGTTTAGTGAAATATGTTGAAGATGTAATGAATGTGCTTTGGTTTAGATGAAAATCATTTGGTTTATATGTAATTTATCTGACTTTTAAAAATCCAATTTGAAATGCGGACTAATATGTCTCCAATGTATCTATAATTTATGAAGTATTCATGCCATGTTTACAACAATTCTATATGGCTTTGGTACGATTTGAATGGAACTAACCCAGACTGACATTGTTTTCAGCAGAACTACCATGGTGTTGTTTTTTGTGCAGAAATAAAAGTTCTCGAAACACAACGAAACTTTTTGATGATTTTTTTGGAACAAAAGAGGCACTAGAAGCTTCACGGGAGGACAAGAAGGTGAAGGAGGTGAGCACAACCCACCAGGGCACGCCAGGTGCCTTGCCCGTGTGCTGGTGGGTGGTGGGCCCCTCGAAGCCCATCTTCGCATGAAACCAAGGCCAAAAAACCTATAAATACAAAAACCCCGAAATAACCCTAGATTAGGAGTTCGGCCGTGGCAAGCCTCTATAGCCATGAAAAACCAATCTGGACCCTGTTTCGGCACTTTGTTGGAGGGGGAAATCATCTCTGGAGGCCATCTTCATCATCCCGACGGCCACTATGATGAGGAGGGAGTAGTCCACCCTCAGGGTTGAGGGTTTGTCTTGCTTGCTCTACTTGATCTTTTATATGGGGTAAAGTCCATAATATCCTTAATGGTTAGAGATGTACATGAATTTCGAGTTCATATCCATATGCACATATTTAATGTGGAGTTTGCCCTATGTATTGTAGTTGGCCTAACTACTTCGGACCCAACAAGTTTGGGGACCAAATTGTACCTTAATGTGTAGGTACTTTGGAGAAGCATTGGATGCTTGGCTTATTCATGAGGAAGGTGGAGACACCGTGGAATGTTACTAGAACCAAGCTAGGTTGATTCTTTGATTTGAGGGAGAAGATAAATGAAAACCCGGTTTAGTTGTAAGTGTTTCATTCTCATCATGAAAACCCGATTAATCAAAATTTGGGTGAAATTTGTTGGATATGCATCAAACTCGCACACCTACTATTTTCTCAATAAATCCACGGGATGTACTAAGGAAATGGCGAATGTGGAGTGTGATGAAAATAACGGCTTCCATGCAGAGAAAAGTGTTGTTGGTGATGAGGCTCCTTCCCAAGCTACAAGTACAATGGGGATTGATCATATTCTTCCACAAGAAACACCCCATGTCCATGTAGAAGAAGGAGTAAGAGCCCCTCTTGTGGATCCACCATAAGGGAAGTCATCACCCCCAACACAAGAGCAAGATGTTATGGGAGATCATGTACCTATCCAAAAACAAGATCAATGCCCTCATGCTCACGTACTAGATCAAGGGCCCCTTGAACCAATGCTCTCTCGGTAACAAGTACTCACTTCATGCATTCATTTATATTAGAGTCAACATTGTGTATGTTGCATCACGACATGATTAGTACTTGTCGAGTTTGTGTTTCTTGCAAAAGCTTAAACCTCCTTATTGCATCTATGAGCCATTTGAGAAGAAGCATATCATGGGGATCTATAAAACCATGCTCATGGTTAACTTATCCCAAATATGCCAATTAAACAATTTATTGCATACCAATTCCTAAAGTGCTCTTATGTGTAATTTTGATAAATTTGCAAAAACACTCATTTTGGTAGTGGTATTATCTCTCATGCTTAGTAATTCCAATTTATGCAAATGAGATCAATTTACGCCATGTGCCTTGTGGCGTGTGCCATGTGACAAAGCTCTCATGCTAAAGATCAAGTTTGTATAATAATGGATTAGTTCATGGATATCAAGTTCTTATCTTTTGTACCTTTTTCTGTGCAAGTTTCTTTGTGGATGCTCATCTTGATGATTATTTGCCACATAAGAAACTTATACACACGAGAAAGTGCATATATTTCTTTGATATCTGTTCGTTTACTACCGGTCCTTGGGATTGTCTCTTTTAGATTCTTTGATGGATCCGGTAAGAGGATGAGTAGTGAGTGCTTGTATGTATTTCTTATATCTTTGCACTCACGAGTTTTTTGATATATTTTGGACCCATTCTTAGTATGATGATCCTATTGGATACTTCCCTTATATCTTGTCCAAAATATGTTCTTTGGATCTTTTGAATGTGTAACTCTCATGTTTTATCTTCTTGTCGCATTCCATGGATCCCCAATATAGTTTGAGCTCCTCCATTTATTCATAAATGGGTATGTGCATTTGATTCCACTCACATTTGAGAAATGCACAAATTAAGGAGGAACTCATACTATATTGGCCATCTAGATTTATTCCATTTTGGCATTTGATGCCAATATGGGAGAAGTACACTACAAAAAAAGACACATCCGTGACATTTTGGGCCGAACGAATTTTTTCTGTCATACTTATGACACTTCTATGACGATAATTGTGACAAAGCCCGGTATCATCATAGATGTGGTGGGCTCCTACTTCTATGACAAAAAATCATGACAGAAAATGGGCTTTTCGTCCTGGGCGGGCCAGAGACGCAGCTGCATGACATTCTTTGGGCCGTCCATGACGGAAAAAACCATGGTAGAAGCGAGGGCGAGGAAATTTTCGGCAAGTTCCCTATTACGGTGGGTGGTCGGGGGCCGAGCAATGCGCGTTTCTCTCGTACACGTACGCGCGTGTGTGCGAGGCGTTGGCTGTAACTGAACCCGAGTGAGGCGTTGGGCTCTAACTGAACCCGAGCGATTGCACTGCAGGCTACACGTTACTGAACCCGAGCGATCGATCGATGGCTGTTAACTGAACCCGATCGAGCGATTCCTTCGCTATTGCTGCTAACTGAAGCCAATGGATGTTGCCTCTTGATGAACAGTGAGCGTTGCATGGGGGAGGGTTGCTACGTCTTGAGCTTGCGTTGGTTTTCCTTGAAGAGGAAAGGGTGATGCAGCAATAGTAGCGTAAGTATTTCCCTTAGTTTTTGAGAACCAAGGTATCAATCCAGTAGGAGGCTCCTCAAAAGTCCCACGCACCTACACAAACAAACCAAGAACTCGCAACCAACGCAATAAAGGGGTTGTCAATCCCTTCACAGCCACTTGCGAAAGTGAGATCTAATAGAGATAGTATGACAAGATAAATATATTTTTGGTATTTTATAATATAGATACAAAAAGTAAAGATGCAAATAAAAGTAGATTGGAAGCAAATATGATAAGAGATAGACCCGGGGCCATAGGTTTCACTAGAGGCTTCTCTCAAGATAGCATAAGTATTACGGTGGGTGAACAAATTACTGTCGAGGAATTGATAGAAAAGCGAATAGTTATGAGATTATCTAGGCATGATCATGTATATAGGTATTGATACGTCCATTTTGCATCATGCTTTTATATTGATATTTATCGCATTATGGGATGTCATTTCACGTTATGTCACAATACTTATGGCTATTCTCTCTTATTTTACAAGGTTTACATGAAGAGGGAGAATGCCGGCAGCTGGAATTCTGGGCTGGAAATGGAGAAAATATTGAAGGGCTATTCTGCGCAACTCCAAAAGTCCTGAAACTCCACGGAATACCTTAAAATAAATAAAGAAAAATCGTCGCCAAAGATGAAGGCCAGGGGGCCCACACCCTGCTTACGAGGGTGGGGGGCGCGCCCCTCCCCCCTGGGCGCGCCCCCTACCTCGTGGGCCCCCTGGTGGCTCTCCGACGTCCATCTTCTCCTATATGAAGTCTTTCGATGAGACAAAAATAGCAAGCAACCTTTCGAGACGAGACTCCACCGCCACGAGGCGGAACCTTGGCGGAACCAATCTAGGGCTCTGGCAGAGCTGTTCTGCCGGGGACACTTCCCTCCGAGAGGGGGAAATCATCGCCATCATCATCACCAACGCTCCTCTCATCAGGAGAGGGCAATCTCCATCAACATCTTCACCAGCACCATCTCATCTCCAAACCCTAGTTCGTCTCTTGTACCCAATTCTTGTCTCCAAGTCCGGGATTGGTGCTAGTAGGTTTCTAGTAGTGTTGATTACTCCTTGTAGTTGATACTAGTTGGTTTACTTGGTGGAAGATCATATGTTCAGATCCTTTATGCATATTATTACCCCTCTGATTATGAACATGAATATGCTTTGTGAGTAGTTACTTTTGTTCCTGAGGACACGGGAGAAGTCTTGCTATTAGTAGTCATGTGAATTTGGTATTCGTTCGATATTTTGATGAGATGTATGTTGTCTAACCTCTAGTGGTGTTATGTGAACGTCGACTACATAACACTTCACCATTATTTGGGCCTAGAGGAAGGCATTGGGAAGTAATAAGTATATGATGGGTTGCTAGAGTGACAGAAGCTTGAACCCTAGTTTATGCGTTGCTTCATAAGGGGCTGATTTGGATCCATATGTTTCATGCTATGGTTAGGTTTACCTTAATACTTTTGTTGTAGTTGCGGATGCTTGAAATAGAGGTTAATCATAGGTGGGATGTTTGTTCAAGTAAGAACAGCACCCAAGCACCGGTCCACCCACATATCAAATTATCAAAGTACCGAACGCGAATCATATGAGCGTGATGAAAACTAGCTTGACGATATTCCCATGTGTCCTCGGGAGCGCTTTTCTTATTATAAGAGTTTGTTCTGGCTTGTCCTTTGCTACAAAAAGGATTGGGCTACCTTGCTGCACCTTATTTACTTTTGTTACTTGTTGCTCGTTGAGGGAGTCCCGGACTAGGGGGTGTCCGGACAGCCGAACTATCATCGTCGGCCGGACTCCAAGACTATGAAGATACAAGATTGAAGACTTCATCCCGTGTCCGGATGGGACTTTCCTTGGCGTGGAAGGCAAGCTTGGCGATACGGATATGTAGATCTCCTACCATTGTAACCGACTTTGTGTAACCCTAGCCCTCTCCGATGTCTATATAAACCGGATGGCTTTAGTCCATAGGACGAACAATAATCATACCATAGGCTAGCTTCTAGGGTTTAGCCTCCTTGATCTCGTGGTAGATCTACTCTTGTAATACCCACATCATCAATATCAATCAAGCAGGACGTAGGGTTTTACCTCCATCAAGAGGGCCCGAACCTAGGTAAAACATTGTGTCCCTTGTCTCCTGTTACCATCCGCCTAGACGCACAGTTCGGGACCCCCTAGCCGAGATCCGCCGGTTTTGACACCGACATTGGTGCTTTCATTGAGAGTTCCTCTGTGTCGTCACTGATAGGCTCGATGGCTTCTTCGATCATCACCAACGACGCAGTCCAGGGTGAGACTTTTCTCCCCGGACAGATCTTCGTATTCGGCGGCTTTGCACTACGGGCCAATTCGCTTGGCCATCTGGAGCAGATCAAAAGCTACGCCCCTGGCCGTCAGGTCAGATTTGGAAGGTTGAACTTCACGGCTGACATCCGCGGAGACTTGATCTTCGATGGATTTGAACCACAGCCGAGCGCGCCACACTGTCACGATGGGCATGATTTAGCTCTGCAGCCGGACAGTGCCCTGGAGGCCGCACACCAGCCCGCTCCGACCCTCGATTCAAAGCCGGCTGCGTAGATTGAGGACGGATGGTTAGACGCCGCCTCGGGGGCTGCAACCTCTACGGCGATGGAGCCGAATACTAGCCTTGTCCCCTGTGAAGCTCGTGACTCCGAGGTGCCGGACTCCTCGCCGGACTCCGTACCTCCCGCGACCCCTCCAATTGAATCCAATTGGGTGCCGATCATGGAGTTCACCGCTGCGGACATCTTTCAACACTCACCTTTCGGCGACATCTTAAGTTCTCTAAAGTATCTCTCGTTATCAGGAGAGCCCTGGCCGGACTGCGGTCAGGACGGTTGGGATGCGGACGACGAAGAAATTCAAAACCCACCCACCACCCACTTAGTAGCCACTATCGACGATCTAACCGACATGCTAGACTTCGACTCCGAAGACATCGACGGTATGGATGACGATGCCGGAGACGACCAAGAACCAGCGCCTACCGGGCACTGGAAAGCCACCTCATCATATGACATATACATGGTGGATATCCCAAAGGATGGGAACGACAGAGGAACAGAGGAGGATGACCCCTCCAAGAAACAGCCCAAACGCCGGCGTCAGCGGCGCCGCTCTAAATCCCGCCAAAGCAAGAATGGAGATTCTGGCACCGGAGATAATAACACCCCAGACAGTGCCGAAGACAACCCCCTGCAACAAGATTCAGCACAGGAGGACGGAGACGCCAGCCCTCACGAGAAAGCGGCAGACGAAGAGGTAGAGGATGATAATTACATGCCCCCCTCCGGAGACGAGGAAAGCCTCGATGACGACGAATTTGTCGTGCCTGAGGATCCCGCCGAACAAGAGCGTTTTAAACGCACGCTTATGGCCACGGCAAACAGCCTCAAGAAAAAGCAGCAACAGCTTAGAGCTGATCAAGATCTGCTAGCCGACAGATGGACTGAAGTCCTTGCGGTCGAAGAGCATGAGCTCGAACGCCCCTCCAAAAGCTACCCCAAATACAAGCTGCTACCCCGATTAGAGGAGGAGGCATATAAACCCGCATCACCAGAGCATGATACGGCTGACCGGCCACCCCGTGGCCGCGACAGAGAGGCCTCTAGGCCCTCCATTAGAACCGTACCCCGGCGTCGCTCGAAAAGCACAAGACCACAGGGTAACGCTCCGGACTTGCGAGACATATTGGAGGATAAGGCAAGACAATCAAGATCGATCTATGGATCGCGGGGGCGCCCCATGATACGTGACGACAACCGTCGCGCCGGACACAGCAAGTCCGGCCGGGCCGAACACAGTAGACAAAACTCTTTTGAGCTTCGTCGTGATATAGCCCAATACAGAGGCGCCGCACACCCACTATGCTTCATAGATGAAGTAATGGATCATCAAATCCCCGAAGGGTTTAAACCCGTGAATATTGAATCTTATGATGGCACAACGGACCCCGCGGTTTGGATCGAAGACTATCTCCTTCATATCCACATGGCCCGCGGTGATGATCTCCATGCCATCAAATACCTCCCACTCAAGCTTAAAGGACCAGCTCGGCATTGGCTTAACAGCTTACCAGCAGAATCAATTGGGAGTTGGGAGGACCTGGAGGCCGCATTCCTTGATAACTTCCAGGGCACGTATGTGCGACCACTAGACGCTGACGACCTAAGCCACATAATTCAGCAGCCAGACGAATCGGCCAGACAATTCTGGACACGGTTCTTAACTAAGAAAAATCAAATCGTCAACTGTCTGGATGCACAGGCCCTCACGGCCTTCAAACATAACATCCGTGACGAGTGGCTTGCCCGGCACCTGGGGTAGGAAAAGCCGAAATCCATGACAGCCCTAACATCACTCATGACCCGCTTCTGCGCGGGAGAAGACATCTAGCTAGCCCACAGCAACAACCTCAGCAAAAATTCTGGCAGTCCGGATATCAAGGACCACAATGGCAGGTCGCGTCGCAACAAGAACAAACGCCGCATTAACAGCGACAATAACGAGGATACGGCAGTCAGTGCCGGATTCAGAGGCTCTAAATCTGGTCAGCAGAAAAAGCCATTCAAAAGAACTACTCCGGGTCTGTCCAATTTGGACCGAATACTCGATCGCTCGTGCCAGATACACGGCACCCCCGACAAGCCAGCTAACCACACCAACAGGGACTGTTGGGTATTCAAGCAGGCAGGCAAGTTAATTGCCGAAAACAACGACAAGGGGTTGCATAGCGATGACGAGGAAGAGACCCGACCGCCGAACAATAGAGGACAGAAGGGTTTCCCCCCACAAGTGCGGATGGTGAACATGATATACGCAACCCACATACCCAAGAGGGAGCGGAAGCATGCACTTAGGGATGTATACGCGATGGAGCCAGTCGCCCTGAAGTTCAACCCATGGTCCTCTTGCCTGATCACTTTTGATTGAAGGGACTACCCCACCAGCATCCACCACGGCGGATTCGCCGCATTGGTGCTAGACCCAATCGTCGATGGATTTCACCTCACCAGAGTCCTGATGGACGGCGGCAGCAGCCTGAACCTGCTTTATCAGGATACAGTGCGCAAAATGGGCATAGACCCCTCAAGGATTAAACCCACAAAGACGACCTTTAAAGGCGTCATACCAGGTTTAGAGGCCAATTGTACAGGTTCAGTTACACTGGAAGTGGTCTTCGGATCCCCGGATAACTTCTGAAGCGAGGAGTTAATCTTCGACATAGTTCCGTTCCGCAACGGCTATCATGCTCTGCTCGGACGTACCGCGTTTGCAAAGTTCAACGCGGTGCCGCACTAAGCATACCTCAAGCTCAAGATGCCAGGCCCTCGAGGAGTCATCATGGTCAACGGAAACACGGAACGCTCTCTCCGAACGGAGGAACATACAGCGGCTCTCGCGGCAGAAGTACAGTGCAGCCTCTTAAGGCAATTCTCGAGTCCGGCCGTTAAGCGACCGGACACGGCTAAACGCGCCCGGAGTAACCTACAACAAGACCACCTGGCACGTTCCGAGCATGCGTAGCTGTGCGGCCCCAACCCCAGCCCCTGCAAAATTTCAAGACAGGTCCTTCGTGTACATCATTATGCTCTGGAGATACCATGGGCATGGGGGGAGGGGCACGACCACGATAGGCCCAGAATGCGGCTTAACCACACCAGGGGCTCTCAAGTGTGTCGTTCTTTTTTTTATTTTTTTTCTTCTTCTTATCTTTACCCACAGGACTCCGTTCATCAGAGGCCCTGTCCGGCAGCAGACCTGCCGAACTCACGATGCAACAGCCATGGAAGGAGAAGGGCTACGACGAATATCCAGGTGGTCTCCATTACGAGCATTAAATCTGTTTTATACACCATTCCGTAGCCTACCCCTGGAGGGGGACATGTTTAATAGTCCCACCCCTTTCTTATTGCACCATTTGTATCGTTCTGCATTCACAGCAGTATCTCTTGAATAAACAATGCAGCACCTTTTTTGCTTACAATTGCATTTCTCTCTTATACATATGTTCATTTATGACATGTTGCATCCGTACACTTTGGTACGGCTAAATACACCAGGGGCTTATGTTTCCCGCATCATGGTGTGATAAGTCCGAACACTTTCACCAGTGCGGCACCCCGAACTTATAGCATTATATGCATCGGCTCCGAATCATGTCTTGGGTCAATAGTTGGGTTTGCCCGGCTCCCATGTTTTGGTACCTTATGTTCCGTTGTATCGGCTAAGGTAGCACTGGGAGAACCACTGCGATTGCGCTCCAGTTGAGCTGGGCGAGCGCCTCAGTGAGAAAGCTAAAACTGACCGTCATGATGAGGCGAGATCCGGTCGCTGTTCGAGAGGTTTTTTGCGAGTCCCTAAAGACTTATGCCGCTTAGAGCGAGGAGCCGGCTTTGTCCGGCCCAGGCGTGGATAGCGCCCCAAATTCGGCCTTCCGAACACTAGGGGCTTCACCGAAATTTAAAATTATAAAATTCTATGGCTAAGTGAGAGTGTTCAAGCATTAGAAGTCCGGTTGCCTTGTTTGTTGTGTTGAGCGCCTCCCTAGATGGACCCAAAAATGGGAACAAGAGTGCTCAAATTTATCCCGAACACCCCAACACTCGTGGCATGGGGGCTGAAGCCGACGACTTGCCATCTATCAGATTTGATAAACAGCCGCACAGAAGGTAATATTTTAAATTAACAAGCGTTGCTTAGCGCATATGAACAAAGTTTTCAGCGCACAGGATAACAAAATGCGAGTCTACTCAAATATTACATCTTTGGAGCACTCACCCGCAATAATGCGGGCACCCTTCAGGACACTCTTATAATACATCTGGGGCATGCGATACTCCTTGCCCAGTGGTGGCGCGTCCGTCACAAGCTTTTGAGCATCCATCTTGCCCCAGTGCACCTTAGCATGGGCAAGGGCCCGACGGGCACCTTCAATGCAGGCGGACTGCTTGATGACTTCAACCCATGGACACGCATCCACCAGCCGCCGCACTAGGCCGAAGTAGCTCCCAGGCATGGCCTCCTTAGGCCACAGCCGAACTATGAGGCCCTTCATGGCCTGTTCGGCCACCCTGTGGAGCTCGACCAGCTGCTTTAGCTGGTCGCTAAGGGGCATCGGATGTCCGGCCTCAGCATACTGAGACCAGAAGACCTTCTCCGTCGAGCTCCCCTCCTCGGCCCTATAGAAAGCGGCAGCATCGGAAACGCTGCGGGGCAGATCTGCGAACGCTCCTGGAGAGCTCCGAATTCGGGTAAGTGACAGGTAATTCACACTCACATGCTTACTCTGCATGAAAAATGCCTTACCCGCCGCTATTTTCTTCAACGCCTCGATTTCCTGGAGGGCCTTGTAGGCTTCGGCCTTAGCGGCTTTGGCACTCTCAAGAGCTGATGCAAGCTCGGACTCTCGAGTCTTCGAGTCGCGCTCCAAACTCTCATGTTTTTCCACGAGAGCCTGGAGCTCTTGTTGTACCTCCGCCAGCCGCGCCTCCTGCTTCTCTCGCTCGGTGCGCTCCGCGACCGCATTACGTTCGGCCACGGACACCGCCTCCTTCAGGTTCGCCACCTCATTCGTGGCCCCTGCAATACCCACGTTATCCTTGTCATTTTTCTTGCAACCAAATCCTTTTCTGTAAGGTACAATTTTAATAAGGTGTTACTCACCTTCCTTGTCCTCGAGCTGCTTCTTGGCACGGCCGAGTTCGTTCTCGGACCGCTCGAGGCTTTGCTTCAAAGTATTGACCTCCGCAGTCAGTGCGGTAGAGGTCAGCAGCACAACCTACAATCCCATATTGACATAATTTTTATGACTCCTGCATATATGTTTTTAGATCCTCAGTCCGGTTTTTCTTTCCGAACACCGAACCGAGCATCAGGGGCTACTGTCTATTCGGTACTATTTTACACATATCACAATTCTTACCTCAAAGCCTGTTAGAAGGCTGCTGCAGGCTTCAGTCAGCCCGCTCTTGGCGAGCTGAACCTTCTGAATCAACGCACCCATGACGGTGCGGTGTTCCTCTTCAATGGAAGCGCTGTTGAGCGCCTCCAGCAAGCTATCTGGCGCCTCCGGTTGGACGGAGGCCACCGGCGTCACAGTCTCGCCCTTCTTACAAAGGGGCCGCCCGCCGGACTCCGGAGCCACTACAGGTTCCGGTGCGGAGTCCGGTGCAAAGTCCGGGAGGTTGCCCTGCGGCACCTCCGGGGCCTCCTCCTCCTGGCGGGTCCCTTCCCGGGATCCCACCTCGGCATCGTCCGCATCACGAGGGGAGGAGGCGCTTGGAAGGGAATCCATATCCGACACACCCAAGGACCCGCTCGACGAAGCGGGAAGATCCTCCTTGGGCAGACTGCAGGGTTGTATGCGGCATTAGAAAGACTCCATGTGGCGAAAATAAAAATCATGAAGTTATTCGGGAGTCCGGATACTTACGATCTTGCCAGGGGCTTGGCCCTTGGAGGCCAATCCTCGTCGTCGTCGCTGGCGTGGGCAGAGCAGTCCAGGGGAAGAGTCCTTCCCTTCTTGGACCCTTCGGCCTCCCTCGTTGGGGAGGCCTTCCTTTTCTTCCCTCCCCCTGCTGGGGGAGAGGCCTCTTTTTTCTCCTCCTCGCCTTCGTGGGAGGAGTCCGCCTCGGTGTCATCATCCGATGACACCTGAAAACGGGAACTCTTTCGAGTGCCCGTGGCCTTCTTCTTGGCCTTATTCTCCGGCACCACATGGGGTGCCGGAGCCAGCAGCCCCGTTAAGCGGGCATCCACTGGGTCTTCTAGCAAAGGGGCCGGACAGATAGTCTGCTCGGCCTTCTTCATCCAGTCCTGTCAAAGGAGAGGGAGTTTAGATCCCGCATAGAGTCAAACTATGGAAAACAAGTGTCCCGTAAAGGGCAAAATCGCTTACCTCGCTAGCCGGACGCTGCGAGCTGAATCTGCGATCTTCGGTGGCGGATGCGGGAGCCTCGACGCCCTTAAACAGCACCCTCCATGCCTCTTTGTATGTAGTGTCGAAGATCCCGCTCAGAGTCTGGTGCTGCACCGGATCGAACTCCCACATATTGAAGTCCCATTGTTGGCACGGAAGAATCCGGCGGATGAGCATGACCTGGACTACGTTGATAAGCTTGAGCTTTCTTTTCACTAGCTTTTGGATGCAGGCTTGAAGTCTGGTCAGCTCCTCCGAATCGCCCCATATCCGGCCACTCTCCTTCCAGGAGGTGAGCCGTATGGGGATGCCAGATCTGAATTCGGGGGCCGCTGCCCATTCAGGGTCACGCGGCTCGGTGATGTAGAACCACCCCGATTGCCACCCCTTAATGGTTTCCATGAAGGTGCCCTCAAGCCAAGTAACATTGGGCATCTTGCCCACCATGGCGCCTCCGCACTCCGCTTGGCTGCCCTTCACAACCTTCGGCTTGACACTGAAGGTCTTGAGCCACAAGCCGAAGTGGGGCTTAATGCAGAGGAAGGCCTCACACACGACGATAAACGCAGAGATATTAAGGATGAAATTCGGGGCCAGATCATGGAAATCCAGGCCGTAGTAGAACATGAGCCCCCGGACAAAGGGATGGAGTGGGAAGCCCAGTCCGCGGAGGAAATACTACCCTCTCATGGGGCATGGGGGTGGGGATGAGCTCCCCCTCGTCGGGGAGCCGATGCGCAATGTCGCTGGATAGGTATCCGGCGTTGCGCAGCTTCTGGATGTGCCCCTCCGTAACAGAGGAGGCCATCCACTTGCCTCTCGCTCCGGACATAGTTGGAGAAGGTTGAGGTGAGATGTGCGGACTTGGGCACTGGAGCTCGAGTTCGCAGAGATGGATAGGCAAAGGAGGAAGAAGGCGTAGGTAAAAGGGTAGATCTTTATCCCCTTATATGGGCGGACGAAACCATGCGTCCCCACCAACCTGATGAAACTCGCTTATCTCCCAAGCGCCGCAATCAATGGCGCGGTTGGGTTACCCACGTCCGTATTGATGAGAATCCCGGGATAAGGGGAACACGATCTCTGCTTCGACAAGACGTGCCAAGGAAACCGCTTCGCTAAACGCGCAGAGGTGGTATAATAAAAACGATTCGAATAAAGGCTTGGTTGTGGTGTGACGTCATGCCACAAAATACGTCAGCAGATTGAACTTGTGTAAATATTATTCTCTCTACGGTGGTATGTGGAATTTATTTTGCAGAGCCAGACACTATCCTGGTGTTCACAATCTTCTATAAATTATTTGGAGGAGGAACCTGCCTTGCAATGCTGAAGACAATATGCGCGCCAGACTCATCATCATTGAAACCTGGTTCAGGGGCTACTGAGGGAGTCCCGGACTAGGGGGTGTCCGGACAGCCGAACTATCATCGTCGGCCGGACTCCAAGACTATTAAGATACAAGATTGAAGACTTTGTCCCGTGTCCGGATGGGACTTTCCTTGGCGTGGAAGGCAAGCTTGGCGATACGGATATGTAGATCTCCTACCATTGTAACCGACTCTGTGTAACCCTAGCCCTCTCCGGTGTCTATATAAACCGGATGGCTTTAGTCCGTAGGACGAACAACAATCATACCATAGGATAGCTTCTAGGGTTTAGCCTCCTTGATCTCGTGGTAGATCTACTCTTGTAATACCCACATCATCAATATCAATCAAGCATGATGTAGGGTTGTACCTCCATCAAGAGGGCCCGAACCTGGGTAAAACATTGTGTCCCTTGTCTCCTGTTACTATCCGCCTAGACGCACAGTTCGGGACCCCCTACCCGAGATCCGCCGGTTTTGACACCGACACTCGTTACAATTTATCTTATCACAAAACTATCTGTTACCACTTATTTCAGTACTTGCAGAGAATACCTTGCTGAAAACCGCTTATCATTTCCTTCTGCTCCTCATTGGGTTCGACACTCTTACTTATCGAAAGGACTATGATAGATCCCCTATACTTGTGGGTCATCAAAACTCTTTTCTGGCGCCATTGCCGGGGAGTGTAGCGCCTTTGGTAGGTGGAATTTGGTAAGGAAAAATTTATATAGTGTGCTGAAATTTTCTGTCACTTATTACTATGGAAAGTAATTCTATGAGGGGCTTGTTCGGGGTATCTTCACCCCTTCCAGTAGAGCAAAGAGTTGCCCCTCAACCTACTGAACCTATTGAAAATGAAACTCCTTTTGAATTTCCTTCGGGTATCATGGAAAAACTACTGGCTAATACTTTTACAGGAGATGGAACAAAGCATCCCGACGAGCATCTTCGCTATGTGGATGATATTTGTGGACTATTTAAACTTGGAGGTATACCCGATGATGTTGTTAAGAAGAAGGCTTTTCCTTTATCTTTGAAGGAAGACACATTGACATGGTATAGGCTATGTGATACGAGATCATGGAACTATAAAAGAGTGAAATTGGAATTTCATCAAAAGTATTACCCTATGCATCTTGTTCATCGTGATTGCAATTGTATATATAATTTTTGGCCTCACGAAGGAGAAAGCATTGCTCAAGCTTGGGGGAGGCTTAAATCAATGTTATATTCATGCCCCAATCATGACCTCTCAAGAGAAACAATTCTTCAGAATTTTTATGCTCGACTTTCTGATAACAATCGCACCATGCTCGATACTTCTTGTGTTGGCTCCTTTATGATGAAGACTATTGAATTCAGATGGAATTTATTGGATAGAATTAAACGCAACTCTGAAGATTGGGACCTCGACGAAGGTAAGGAGTCAGGTATGACACCTAAGTTTGATTGTGTTAAATCTTTTATGGATACCGACATTTTTCATAAGTTTAGCACTAAATATGGACTTGACTCTGAGATAGTAGCTTCTTTCTGTGAATCTTTTGCTACTTATGTTGATCTCCCTAAGGAGAAGTGGTTTAAATATCATCCTCCCATAGAAGTAAAAGTATCTGCACCTATTAAAGTTGAAGAAAAGACTATCACTTATAATGATCCCACCTCTTATGTTGAGAAACCACCTTTCCCTGTTAGAGTAAAGGATCATGCTAAAGCTTCAACTGTTGTTCATAAAAGCAATATCAGAACTTATGTACCTCCTGAGCAAGTTAAAGTAGAACCCAATATTGCAATTGTTAAAGATCTCTTGTCTGATAATATTGATGGGCATGTTATTCAGTTCGAAGGTGAAACTGCTAGAATTGCTAAACCCTGTGCTAAAGATAAACATAGACCTATGGTAGGCGTGCCTGTTATTTCTGTTAAAATAGGAGATCATTGTTACCATGGCTTATGTGATATGGGTGCGAGTGCTAGTGTTATACCACATACTTTATACGAAGAAATTAAGAATGAAATTGCACCTGCTGAATTAGAAGGTATTGATGTCACAATTAAACTTGCCAATAGAGATACTATTTCACCAATTGGGATTGTTAGAGATGTTGAAGTCTTGTGTGGGAAAACTAAATATCCTGCTGATTTTCTTGTTCTTACTTCTCCGCAAGATAGCTTTTGTCCCATTATATTTGGTAGACCCTTCTTGAATACTGTTAATGCTACGATAGACTGCAAAAAGAATGTTGTTACTGTTGGCTTGGATGATATAGTTCATGAGTTTAATTTCTCTAAATTTAGTAAACAACATCGTGAGGAAGAATTGCCTAGTAAGGATGAAATTATTGGTCTTGCTTCTATTGCCGTACCTCCCAATGATCCTTTGGAACATTATTTGCTAGACCATGAAAATGATATGTTTATGAATGGAAGAAGGGAAATAGATGAAGTACTCTTTAAACAGGAACCTATTCTGAAACACAATTTGCCTATTGAAATCCTAGGGGATCCTCCTCCACCCAATGGTGATCCCGTGTTTGAGCTTAAACCGTTGCCTGATAATCTTAAGTATGCTTATCTTGATGAAAAGAAAATATATCCTGTTATTATTAGTGCTAACCTTTCAGAGCATGAAGAAGAAAGATTATTGAAAACTCTGAAGAAGCACCGTGCTGCTATTGGATATACTCTTGATGATCTTAAGGGCATTAATCCCACTCTATGTCAGCATAAAATAAATTTGGAAGTGGATGCCAAACCAGTTTGTGATCCTCAACGGTGTTTGAATCCTAAAATGAAAGAAGTGCTAAGAAAGGAAATACTCAAGCTTCTGGAGGCAGGTATAATTTATCCCGTTGCTGATAGTCAGTGGGTAAGTCATGTCCATTGTGTCCCTAAGAAGGGAGGTATTACTGTTGTCCCTAATGATAAAGATGAATTAATTCCGCAAATAATTATCACAGGTTATAGGATGGTAATTGATTTCCGCAAATTAAATAAAGCTACTAAGAAAGATCATTACCCCTTACCTTTTATTGACCAAATGCTAGAAAGATTATGCAAACATACACATTATTGCTTTCTAGATGGTTATTCTGGTTTCTCTCAAATACCTGTGTCGGCTAAAGATCAATCAAAGACTACTTTTACATGCCCTTTTGGTAATTTTGCTTATAGACATATGCCTTTTGGTTTATGTAATGCACCTGCTACCTTTCAAAGATGCATGATGGCTATATTCTCTGACTTTTGTGAAAAGATTTGTGAGGTTTTCATGGACGATTTTTCCGTCTATGGTTCCTCTTTTGATGATTGCTTGAGCAATCTTGATCGAGTTTTGCAGAGATGTGAAGAAACTAATCTTGTCTTGAATTGGGAAAAGTGCCACTTTATGGCTAATGAAGGTATTGTTTTGGGACACAAAGTTTCTGAAAGAGGTATTGAAGTTGATAAAGCCAAGGTTGATGCTATTGAAAAGATGCCATGTCCCAAGGACATCAAAGGTATAAGAAGTTTCCTTGGTCACGCCGGGTTTTATAGGAGGTTCACTAAGGACTTCTCAAAAATTTCTCGGCCTCTAACTAACTTGTTACAAAAAGATGTACCATTTGTCTTTGATGATGATTGTGTAGAAGCATTTGAAATACTTAAGAAAGCATTAGTCTTTGCACCTATTGTTCAACCACCTGATTGGAGTTTACCCTTTGAAATTATCTGTGATGCTAGTGATTATGCTGTAGGTGTTGTTCTAGGGCAAAGAGTTGATAAGAAATTAAATGTTATCCATTATGCTAGTAAGACTCTAGACAATGCTCAAAGAAATTATGCTACTACCAAAAAGGAACTTTAGCAGTTGTATTTGCTTGTGATAAATTCAGACCCTATATTGTTGATTCTAAAGTAACTATTCACACCGATCATGCTGCTATTAAATATCTTATGGAAAAGAAAGTTGCTAAACCTAGACTTATTAGATGGGTTCTCTTGCTACAAGAATTTGATTTGCATATTGTTGATAGAAAAGGAGCTGAGAACCCCGTTGCAGACAACTTATCTAGGTTAGAGAATGTTCTTGATGACCCATTACCTATTGATGATAGCTTTCCCGATGAACAATTAAATGTCGTAAGCACTTCTCGTAGCACTCCATGGTATGCTGATTATGCTAATTATATTTTTGCTAAATTTATACCACCTAGCTTCACATACCAACAAAAGAAAAAGTTCTTTTATGATTTGCGACATTACTTTTGGGATGACCCACATCTTTATAAAGAAGGAGTAGATGGTGTTATTAGACGTTGTGTGCCTGAGCATGAACAGGAACTGATCCTACGGAAGTGTCACTCCGAAGCTTATGGAGGACACCAGGCTGGAGATAGAACTGCACATAAGGTATTACAATCTAGTTTTTATTGGCCTACTCTCTTCAAAGATGCCCGTAAGTTTGTTTTATCTTGTGATGAATGTCAAAGAATTGGTAATATTAGTAGACGTCAACAAATGCCTATGAATTATTCACTTGTTATTGAACCATTTGAAGTTTGGGGCTTTGATTATATGGGACCTTTTCCTGCCTCTAATGGATACACACATATTTTAGTTGCTGTTGATTACGTTACTAAGTGGGTAGAAGCTATTCCAACTAGTAGTGCTGATCATAACACTTCTATTAAAATGCTTAAGGAAGTTATTTTTCCGAGGTTTGGAGTCCCTAGATATTTAATGACTGATGGTGGTTCACATTTTATTCATGGTGCTTTCCGTAAAATGCTTGCTAAATATGACGTTAATCATAGAATTGCATCTCCTTATCACCCACAGTCTAGTGGTCAAGTAGAATTGAGCAATAGAGAGCTCAAATTAATTTTGCAAAAGACTGTTAATAGGTCTAGAAAGAATTGGTCCAAGAAACTTGATGATGCATTATGGGCCTATAGAACTGCATATAAGAATCCTATGGGTATATCTCCGTATAAGATGGTTTATGAAAAAGCATGTCACTTACCTCTCGAACTAGAACATAAGGCATATTGGGCTATTAAAGAGCTCAACTATGATTTCAAACTTGCCGGTGAGAAGAGGTTATTTGATATTAGCTCACTTGATGAATGGAGAACCCAAGCCTATGAAAATGCCAAGTTGTTTAAAGAAAAAGTTAAAAGATGGCATGATAAAAGGATACAAAAGCGTGAGTTTAATGTAGGTGATTATGTATTGCTATACAACTCCCGTTTAAGATTTTTTGCAGGAAAACTTCTCTCTAAATGGGAAGGTCCCTACGTTATCGAGGAGGTCTATCGTTCTGGTGCCATAAAAATCAACAACTTTGCAGGCACAAATCCGAAGGTGGTAAACGGTCAAAGGATCAAACACTATATCTCAGGTAATCCTATAAATGTTGAAACTAATATTATTGAAACCGTAACCCCGGAGGAATACATAAGGGACACTTTCCAGAACGTTCCAGACTCCGAAAAGGAATAGGTATGTGTTACAGTAAGTAAACCGACTCCAAAACAAATTCTAAGGCAATATTTCTCCGTTTTGGAATATTTAGAAAAATAGAAAAATAAGTAGCAGTCAAGGGAGGACACGAGGCCTCCACGAGGGTGGAGGGCGCGCCCCCTCCCCCTGGGCGCGCCCCCTACCTCGTGAGCACCTCGTGTGCCCTCCGGACTCCGTTTTCTTGCACGATATGTATTTTGGTCTGTAAAAATTCATTATATATTGTCCCGAAGGTTTTGACGACCGTATCACGCAAATATCCTCTGTTTTCATTTCGAGTTGTTTCCATTGCAGATTTGAGGATTCCGGAGACTCGATCATCCTTCTATGAGGGTGAGCCTATGCCATGGAAGGTGGACGACAAGCTCGCATCATCAACAACACCTCCACCGCCAGCAACAAAGAAGGAGACATAATCACATGGGTATGGGCACTCCCCTCGGCAACTGCCAAGCTTGGGGGAGGTGCCCCGGTATCGTATCATCATCACAACTCCTATCTTTACCGTTTTTCTTAGTTCGATCCTAGTAGTAGTATCTTGATATAGTAGAATAAAGTCATGGCATGATTTAGTTTTGAAGTTTTGCTTTATGATCCCTCTATGCAATCGAGTCCGTGAGCTATATATAATAAAGATTAGTGTTGAGTCAAGGGCTTGATTACTTTGCCATGATCTTGAGTGAATAAAAGAAGAGAATAAAAAGAAACAAAGAGCTCATATTGATCTTATTGAAAGTAATGACTTCACATAGAAAGAGTATGATGATTAAAAGTTGTTGGGAGTTGGCAAATATAGCTTTGGTCATCGTTGTAATTAATAGGAATTAATAAGCAGAGAGAGGTTTCACATATAGATATATTATCATTGACAACTTTTATGATTGGGAACACTCATTAAAATATGACATGCTAAAGAGTTTATGGACAAGGAAGACAACATAATGAGTTATGTTTTCTTATATATGAGATAAAGTATGTTGTCATGGTTCCTCTAACATGTTGAGCTTGCCTTTCCCCCTCATGCTAGCCAAATTCTCAGCACCAAGTAGAGATACTACTTGTGCTTCCAAATATCCTTCAACCAGTTTAGCCATGAGAGTCCACCATATCTACCTATGGATTGAGTAAGATCCTTCAAGTAAGTTGTCATCGGTGCAAGCAATAAAAATTGCTCTCTAAATATGCATGACTTATTAGTGCAGAGAAATAAGCTTTGTACGAACTTGTTGTGGACGCAATAAAAGCGACAGACTGCATAATAAAGGTTCACATACAAGGGGCAATATAAAGTGATGTTCTTTTGCATTAAGATTTGGTGCATCCAACCATAAAAGCGCATGGCAACCTCTGCTTCCCTCTGCGAAGGGCCTATCTTTTATTATTATCCTCTACCTTATGCAAGAGTCACAGTAATCTTCACCTTTCCTTTTTCATTTTATCCTTTGGCAAGCCCAGCATGTTGGAAAGAACATGATATATATATCTAATTGGATGTAGGGGAGTATGAATTATTATTGTTGACATTACCCTTGAGGTAAAAGGTTGTGGGGCAAAACTATAAGCTCCTATCTTTCTCTGTGTCCGGTTAAAACTCCGTAACCACAAGTATTCCGTGAGTGTTAGTAATTATGAAGGACTAAGTGATAGTTGAGTATGTGGACTTGCTTTTAAGCTCTGACATAGACTCTTTCCAATGTTATGATAAATTGCAATTGCTTCAATGACTGAGGGTATAATTTGTTGGTGCTCAATAAGGTTTCTGATTCATACTTTGGCTTTGTGAAAAGATCATCACTTTAACATAAGTAATCATATGACAAAATTTATATATGTTGCTGTTATGAGAATAATCATGATGCCTTCATGTCCGTATTTTATTTTTTTATCGACGCCTCTACCTCTAAACATGAGGACATATTTATTGTTATCGGCTTTTCGCTTGAGGACAAGCAAGGTCTAAGCTTGGGGGAGTTGATACGTCCATTTTGCATCATGCTTTTATATTGATATTTATCGCATTATGGGCTGTTATTTCACGTTATGTCACAATACTTATGTCTATTCTCTCTTATTTTACAAGGTTTACATGAGGAGGGAGAATGCCGGCAGCTAGAATTCTGGGCTGGAAAAGGAGCAAATATTGAAGGGCTATTCCGCGCATATCCAAAAGTCGTGAAACTCCACGGAATACCTTAAAATAAATAAAGAAAAATCATCGCCAAAGATGAAGGCCAGGGGGCCCACACCCTGCTCACGAGGGTGGGAGCGCGCCCCTCCCCCCTGGGTGCGCCCCTACCTCGTGGGCCCCCTGGTGGCTCTCCGACGTCCATCTTCTCCTATATGAAGTCTTTCGATGAGAAAAAAATAGCAAGCAACCTTTCGGGACGAGACTCCGCCGCCACGAGGCGGAACCTTGGCGGAACCAATCTAGGGCTCTGGCAGAGCTGTTCTGCCGGGGACACTTCCCTCCGGGAGGGGGAAATCATCGCCATCATCATCACCAGCGCTCCTCTCATCGGGAGAGGGCAATCTCCGTCAACATCTTCACCAGCACCATCTCATCTCCAAACCCTAGTTCATCTCTTGTATCCAATTCTTGTCTCCAAGTCCGGGATTGGTGCTAGTAGGTTGCTAGTAGTGTTGATTACTCCTTGTAGTTGATGCTAGTTGGTTTACTTGGTGGAAGATCATATGTTCAGATCCTTTATGCATATTATTACCCCTCTGATTATGAACATGAATATGCTTTGTGAGTAGTTACTTTTGTTCCTGAGGACACGGGAGAAGTCTTGCTATTAGTAGTCATGTGAATTTGGTATTCGTTCGATATTTTGATGAGATGTATGTTGTCTAACCTCTAGTGGTGTTATGTGAACGTCGACTACATAACACTTCACCATTATTTGGGCCTAGAGGAAGGAATTGGGAAGTAATAAGTAGATGATGGGTTGCTAGAGTGACAGAAGCTTGAACCCTAGTTTATGCGTTGCTTCGTAAGGGGCTGATTTGGATCCATATGTTTCATGCTATGGTTAGGTTTACCTTAATACTTTTGTTGTAGTTGCGGATGCTTGCAATAGAGGTTAATCATAAGTGGGATGTTTGTTCAAGTAAGAACAGCACCCAAGCACCGGTCCACCCACATATCAAATTATCAAAGTACCGAACGCGAATCATATGAGCGTGATGAAAACTAGCTTGACGATATTCCCATGTGTCCTCGGGAGCGCTTTTCTTATTATAAGAGTTTGTTCCGTCTTGTCCTTTGCTACAAAAAGGATTGGGCTACCTTGCTGCACCTTATTTACTTTTGTTACTTGTTGCTCGTTACAATTTATCTTATCACAAAACTATCTGTTACCACTTATTTCAGTACTTGCAGAGAATACCTTGCTGAAAACCGCTTATCATTTCCTTCTGCTCCTCATTGGGTTCGACACTCTTACTTATCAAAAGGACTACGATAGATCCCCTATACTTGTGGGTCATCAGGCATCACGTCCGCAACAAGTAGACCGACTCCTGCCTGCATCTACTACTATTACTCCACACATCGACCGACTCCTGCCTGCATCTACTACTATTACTCCACACATCGACCGACTCCTGCCTGCATCTAGAGTATTAAGTTCACAAAGAACAGAGTAACGCATTAAGCAAGATGACATGATGTAGAGGGATAAACTCATGCAATATGATATAAACCCCATCTTTTTATCCTCGATGGCAACAATACAATACGTGCCTTGCAACCCTTTCTGTCACTGGGTAAGGACACTGCAAGATTGAACCCAAAGCTAAGCACTTCTCCCATGGCAAGAAAGATCAATCTAGTAGGCCAAACCAAACTGATAATTCGAAGAGACTTGCAAAGATAAATCCATCATACATAAAAGAATTCAGAGGAGATTCAAATATTTCTCATAGATAAACTTGATCAGAAACCCACAATTCATCGGATCTCGACAAAAACACCGCAAAAGGAGATTGCATCGAATAGATCTCCACAAGAGAGGGGGAGAACATTGTATTGAGATCCAAAAAGAGAGAAGAAGCCATCTAGCTAATAACTATGGACCCGAAGGTCTGTGGTAAACTACTCACAACTCATCGGAAGGGCTATGGTGTTGATGTAGAAGCCCTCCATGGTCGATTCCCACTCCGGCAGAGCGACGGCGAAGGCTCCAAGATGTGATCTCGCGGATACAGAAGGTTACGGCGGTGGAAATTGTGTTTCGGATGCTCCCTGGATGTTTTCGGGGTACGTAGGCTTATATAGGAGGAAGAAGTACGTCGGTGGCCGCCCGAGGAGCCCACGAGACAGGGGGCGTGCCCTATAGGGGGGAGCCCTACCCTCTTGTGGCCGCCTCGGCTGCTTCTTGACTTGCACTCCAAGTCCCCTGGATCACGTTCGTTCCAAAAATCATGCTTCCGAAGGTTTCAATCCGTTTGGACTCTGTTTGATATTCCTTTTCTTCGAAATACTGAAATAGGCAAAAAAATAGCAATACGGGCTAGGCCTCCGGTTAGTAGGTTAGTCCCAAAAATGATAATAATGTGTAAAATAAAGCCCATATACATCCAAAAGGGGTAATATAATAGCATGGAACAATCAAAAATTATAGATACGTTGGAGACGTATCAAGCATCCCCAAGCTTAATTCATGCTCGTCCCCGAGTAGGTAAATGATAAAAACATAATTTTTGATGTGGAATGCTACCTAGCATAATTCTCAATGTAATTTTCTTTATTGTGGCATGAATGTTCAGATCCAAATGATTCAAATTAAAAGTTCATATTGATAAAAGAAATAGTAATACTTCAAGCATACTAATCAAAGCAATCATGTCTTCTCAAAATAACATGGCAAAAGAAAGTTCATCCCTACAAAATCATATAGTTAGGCTATGCTTCATTTTTGTCACACAAAGATGTTCCCAAC
The DNA here is from genome assembly GCF_002162155.2 of Triticum dicoccoides. Classification (NCBI taxonomy): domain Eukaryota; kingdom Viridiplantae; phylum Streptophyta; class Magnoliopsida; order Poales; family Poaceae; genus Triticum; species Triticum dicoccoides. The sequence continues at coordinate 499,093,591 of NC_041385.1, read as the reverse complement.
TTCTATACCCCCGATGACAAGCCAAGAAATTGTTTCATACTTAAATAATCTCAAACTTTTTCAACCTTCACGCAATACATGAGCGTGAGCCCTGGATATAGCACTATGGGTGGAATAGAATATGATGATGGGAATTGTGTGGAGAAGACAAAAAAGGAGAAAGTCTCACATTGACGAGGATAATCAACGGGCTATGGAGATGCCCATCAATTGATGTCAACATGAGGAGTAGGGATTGCCATGCAACGGATCACTAGAGCTATAGATGAATGCTCAACAAAAGAAAGCTAGTGGGTGTGCATCCAACTTGCTTGCTCATGAAGACCTAGGGCATTTGAGGAAGCCCATCGTAGGAATATACAAGCCAAGTTCTATAATGAAAAATTCCCACTAGTATGAAAAAGACAACCTATGAGACTCACTATATGAAAAACATGGTGCTACTTTGAAGCACAATATATGAGACTCACTACATGAAGAACAAGGTGCTACTTTGAAGCACAAGTGTGGAAAAAGAGATAGTAACATTACCCTTTTTTTTTCTTTCTTTTTCTTTTTCTTCTTTTTTTTCTTTGGCCTTTTCTTTGGCCTTTTTTTTCTTTTTGGGCAATGCTCTAATAATGATGATCATCACACTTTCATTGATTACAACATATGAATTACAAGTCGAAACTAGAACAAGATATGACTCTATATGAATGCCTCCGGTGGTGTACCGGGATGGTGCAATGAATCAAGAGTGACATGTATAAAAAATAATGCATGGTGGCTTTGCCACAAATACGATGTCAACTACATGATCATGCAATGGCAATATGACAAAAGTAAAGTATGTCATGAAGATGATAAATGGAACGGTGGAAAGTTGCATGGCAATATATCTCGGAATGGCTATGGAAATGCCATAATAGGTAGGTATGGTGGCTGTTTTGAGGAAGATATAAGGAGGTTTATGTGTGATAGAGCGTATCATATCACGGGGTTTGGATGCACCGGCGAAGTTTGCACCAACTCTCAAGGTGAGAAAGGGCAATGCATGGTACCGAAGAGGCTAGCAATGGTGGAAAGGTAAAAGTGCGTATAATCCATGGACTCAACATTAGCCAAAAGAACTCATATACTTATTGCAAAATTTAGAAGTCATCAAAAATAAAGCACTACGTGCATGCTCCTAGGGGGATAGATTGGTAGGAAAAGACCATCGCTCGTCCCCGACCGCCACTCATAAGGATGCACAAGCCAGGTACACTTCATGTTTCAAATTTGTTACACAACTTTAGCCATACGTGCATGCTAGGGGATTTGCTAACTTCAACACAAGCATTATTTAAATTCTTAATCACCCAACTAGCATGACTTTAATATCACTACCTCCATATCTCAAAACAATTATCAAGTATCAAATTGATAATAGCATCCAATTCACTTCCTATGATAGTTTTTATTATACCCAACTTGGATGCTCATCATTCTAGGACCAATTTATAACCATAGAAAATACCATGCTGTTCTAAAAGACTCTCAAAATAATATAAGTGAAGCATGAGAGACTACTAATTTCTATAAAATCAAGCCACCGCCGTGCTCTAAAAGATATAAGTGAAGAACTAGAGCAAAAACTATCAAGTTCAAAAGATATAAGTGAAGCACATAGAGTATTCTAACAAAATTCTAATCAAATAGGCTTCTCCCAAAAGGTGAGTACAGAAAGTATGATTGTGGTAAACTAAAAATCAAAGACTAATATAATACATGACGCTCCAAGCAAAACACATATCATGTGGCGAATAAAAATATAGCTCCAAGTAAAGTTACCAATGAACAAAGACGAAAGAGGGGATGCCTTCCCGGGGCATCCCCAAGATTAGGATTTTGGCTATTCTTGAATATCTTGGGGGTGCCAAGGGCATATCCAAGCTTAGGCTCTTGCCACTCCTTATTCCATAGTCCATAAAAGTTTTACCCAAAACTTGAAAACTTCACAACACAAAACTCAATAGGAAATCTTATAAGCTCCGTTAGTGAAAGAAAACAAAACCACCACATAAGGTACTGTAATGAACTCATTATTTATTTATTTTGGTTTGAAACCTACTGTATTCCAAGTTCTCTATGGTTCATACCCTTACATACTAGCCATAGATGCATCAAAATAAGCAAACAACACACAAAAACAGAATCTGTCAAAAACAGAGCAGTCTGTAGCAATCTGTAACTAACACAAACTTATGAAACTCTAAAAATCCTACCAAAATAGGAAGTACTGTACAATTTGTTTATTGATCAGGAGCAAAAATAATCAATGTAAAATCACATTTCTGTGATTTATTGAATTTTTTCTCGTGAGCGCAAAGTTTCTGTTTTTCAGCAGAATCAAATCAACTATCATCGTAGTTTATCCTATAGGTTCTACTTGGCACAAACACTAATTAAAAGATAAAAACACATCTAAACAGAAAGTAGATGCAAAATTTATTACTAAACAGGAACAAAAACAAGAAACATAAAGAAAATTGGGTTGCCTCCCAACTAGCGGTATCGTTTAACGCCCCTAGCTAGGCATAAAAGCGAAGATAGATCTAAGTAGTGCCATCTTTGGCACTTGATTTATACATAGCTCGCATGATAGATTCGTAAGGTAATTTGACTTTCTTTCTTGGAAAGTGCTCCATGCCTTTTTTAATGGAAATTGGAATCTAATATTTCCTTCCTTCATATCAATAATCGCACCAATCGTTCTAAGGAAAGGTCTACCAAGAATAATAGGGCAAGAAAGATTGCAATCTATATCAAGAACGATAAAATCTACGGGCACGAAATTTCTATTTGAAACAATGAGAACATCATTGATCCTTCCCATTAGCTTTTTAATGGTGGAATCTGTAAGGTGCAAATTTAAAGAGCAATCATCAAGATCATGGAAACCTAGAATCACATAAAGTTTTCGGAATCGTGGAAACACTAGCACCCAAATCACACAAAGCAAAACACTCATGATCTTTAATTCTAATTTTTATAGTAGGTTCCCACTCATCATTAAGTTTTCTAGTATAGAAACTTCCAAATTAAGTTTTTCATCATAAGATTGCAACAAGGCATCAACAATATGTTTGGTAAAAGCTTTATTTTGACTATAAGCATGTGGAGAATTAACAACGGATTGCAACAAGGAAATACAACCTTCTAAAGAACAATTATCATAATCAAATTCCTTGAAATCTGAGATAGTGGGTTCAATGCTATTTAAAGTCATGACCTCTCCAATCCCACTTTTACCAAATTTAGCATCAAGATCTAAAAACTCTGAATTTTTGGGACGCCTTCTAGGTAAAGTAAACTCATCTTCAATCCCATTATTATCAAGATTCATATTGCAAAACAAAGATCTAATAGGACACGCATCAATAACTTTAAGATCTTCATCATTATTTTCATGGAGACTAGAAGAACAGGCCTTTATAAAACTATCTTTCTTAGCACGCAATCTAGCGGTTCTTTCCTTGCATTCGTAAATGGAAATTCTAATTACTTTGAGAGACTCATTGATATCATGCTTAGGGGAAGAAGATCTAAGTTTAAGAGAATCAACATCAAGCAAAAGTCTATCAATGTTCCTAGCCAAATCATCAACTTTGAGCAATTTTTCTTCAAGCAAAGCATTAAAATTCTTTTGAGAAATCATAAATTCTTTCACACTATTCTCAAAATTAGAGGGCATCTTGTTAAAATTACCATAAGAATTATTGTAGGAATTTCCATAATTATTAGAGGAATTACTAGGGAACGGTCTAGAATTAAAGTTTCCTCTATAAGCATTGTTTCCAAAACTATTCCTACCAACAAAATTCACATCCATAGATTCATTATTATTATCGATCAAAGTAGACAAAGGCATATCATTGGGATCAAGAGGAGTATTTTTAGTAGAAAACAATTTCATAAGTTCATCCATCTTTCCACTCAAAACATTGATTTCTTCTATAGCATGCACTTTTTTACTGGAAGATCTTTCGGTGTGCCATTGAGAATAATTTGCCATAATATTATCAAGAAGTTTTGTAGCATCTCCTAACATGATTTCCATAAAGGTGCCTCCCGCGGCCGAATCTAAGAGATTTCTAGAAGCAAAGTTCAAACCGGCATACAATTTTTGTATGATCATCCATAAATTCAAACCATGAGTAGGGCAATTGCGAATCATCAATTTCATTCTTTCCCAAGATTGGGAAACATGCTCATGATCAAGTTGTTTAAAATTCATAATATCATTCCTAAGAGTGATAATCTTGGCGGGAGGAAAATACTTAGAGATAAAAGCATCTTTGCACTTGTTCCAAGAATCAATACTATTTTTAGGCAAAGACGAAAACCAAACTTTAGCACGATCTCTAAGTGAAAATGGAAATAACTTCAATTTAACAATATCATTATCCGTATCTTTCTTCTTTTGCATATCACACAAATCAACAAAGTTGTTTAGATGAGTAGCGGCATCTTCACTAGGAAGGCCGGTGAATTGATCTTTCATAACAAGATTCAACAAAGCAGCATTGATTTCACAAGACTCAACATCATTAAGAGGAGCAATCGGAGTACTAAGGAAATCATTGTTATTGGTATTTGAGAAATCACACAATTTGGTATTATCTTGCGCCATGGCAACAAGTAATCCAACACACAAGCAAACAGAAAAAAGCAAGCAAAAGAGAGAGAGAGAGAGAGAGATTGAGAAAGAGAGGGCAAATAAAACGGCAAGGGTGAAGTGGGGGAGAGGAAAACGAGAGGCAAATGGCAAATAATGTAAATGCGAGGGAGATAGGTTTGTGATGGGTACTTGGTATGTCTTGACTTGAGTGAATACCTCCCCGGCAACGGTGCCAGAAATCCTCCCCGGCAACTGCGCCAGAAATCCTTCTTGCTACGTCTTGAGCTTGCATTGGTTTTCCTTGAAGAGGAAAGGGTGATGCAGCAATAGTAGCGTAAGTATTTCCCCTCAGTTTTTGATAACCAAGGTATCAATCCAGTAGGAGGCTCCTCAAAAGTCCCACGCACCTACACAAACAAACCATGAACTCGCAACCAACGCAATAAAGGGGTTGTTAATCCTTTCACGGCCACTTGCGAAAGTGAGATCTGATAGAGATAGTATGATAAGATAAATATATTTTTGGTATTTTTACGATATGGAAAGGAAAAGTAAAGATGCAAATAAAAGTAGATTGAGAGCTTTATATGATAAAAGATAGATCCGGGGGCCATAGGTTTCACTAGTGGCTTCTCTCAAGATAGCATAAGTATTACGGTGGGTGAACAAATTATTGTCGAGCAATTGATAGAAAAGCGAATAATTATGAGATTATCTAGGCATGATCATGTATATAGGCATCACATCCGCAACAAGTAGACCGACTCCTGCCTGCATCTACTACTATTACTCCACACATCGATCGACTCCTGCCTGCATCTAGAGTATTAAATTCACAAAGAACAGAGTAACGCATTAAGCAAGATGACATGATGTAGAGGGATAAACTCATGCAATATAATATAAACCCCATCTTTTTATCCTCGATGGCAACAATACAATACGTGCCTTGCAACCCTTTCTGTCACTGGGTAAGGACACCGCAAGATTGAACACAAAGCTAAGCACTTCTCCCATGGCAAGAAAGATCAATCTAGTAGGCCAAACCAAACTGATAATTCAAAGAGACTTGCAAAGATAACTCAATCATACATAAAAGAATTCAGAGGAGATTCAAATATTTCTCATAGATAAACTTGATCATAAACCCACAATTCATCGGATCTCGACAAACACACCGCAAAAAGAGATTACATCGAATAGATCTCCACAAGAGAGGGGGAGAACATTGTATTGAGATCCAAAAAGAGAGAAGAAGCCATCTAGCTAATAACTATGGACCCGAAGGTCTATGGTAAACTACTCACAACTCATCGGAAGGCTATGGTGTTGATGTAGAAGCCCTCCATGGTCGATTCCCCCTCCGGCAGAGCGCCGGCGAAGGCTCCAAGATGGGATCTCGGGGATAGAGAAGGTTACGGCGGTGGAAATTGTGTTTTGGGTGCTCCCTGGATGTTTTCGGGGTACGTAGGCTTATATAGGAGGAAGAAGTACGTCGGTGGCCGCCCGAGGGGCCCACGAGATAGGGGCGCGCCCTACCCTCTCGTGGCCGCCTCGGCTGCTTCTTGACTTGCACTCCAAGTCCCCTGGATCACGTTCGTTCCAAAAGTCATGCTGCCGAAGGTTTCATTCCGTTTGGACTCTGTTTGATATTCCTTTTCTTCGAAATACTGAAATAGGCAAAAAAACAGCAATACGGGCTGGGCCTCCGGTTAGTAGGTTAGTCCCAAAAATGATAATAATGTGTAAAATAAAGCCCATAAACCTCGAAAAGGGGTAATATAATAGCATGGAACAATCAAAAATTATAGATACATTGGAGACATATCAAGCGTTTGGATGAACAGTGAGCGGTGGGGGTGGATGAACATGACCCCATGGTGTTGCCCTCTGGATGAACAGGACCCCGATCGATCGAGCCGGTTGGGGTTGGATGAACTTGACCCCGTGGAGGGCTGGATGAACAAGACGACCCCGTGGAGGGCTAGATGAACAGTAGATGGTGGAGGGGTGGATGAACAGTAGCCCGTGGAGGGGTGGTTGAACAGGAGCCCGTGGAGAGGGGTGGTTGAGCAGTAGCCGGTGGAGTAGCGCGTGGTGGAGGCTGGATGAACAGGAGCCCGTGGATGAACAGTCGCAGGTGGAGGCTGGAGGAGGTCGACGGTGGATGAACAGTAGCCCGTAGAGGCTGGAGGAGGTCGACGGTGGAGATGAACAGTATCCCGTGGAGTCCCGTTTTGCGGTGCGCCACACCCCTCCCGATGAACAGGACCCCCGTTTCGACCGTAGCGCTCCAACAGAAGTCCGTTTTGCGGTACGCCACACCCCTCCGGATCAATAGGACCCCGTTTCGACTGTAGGAGGTCCAACACAAGTCCGTTCCCTCCATTTTGTGGTACGCCAGACCCCTCTCGATGAACAGGATCCCGTTTCGAACGTGGCCGATCGAACACAAGGCCGTTTCATCCGTTATGCGATACACCAGGCCTCGTTTCCATCGCCTATTCCATCCAAGCCGGTTGGCTCCCACGCGTTCCATTGCCTCCCGATGAACACGACACATTCCGTTGCCTCCCGATGAACACGACGCATTCCGTTGCCTCCCCATGAACACGACGATGACGCAATTTCTCCGTTCCGACCCAGCCATGTACATGAGCCCTGGCCATACATATGCGCGAGTAGGCGTTCGAGACCCCGCCCATATGTACATACGTGGCTGTATTTTCTTTCTTGCACACTGGCCGCTGTACGTACGTGTACATGCTACGTGCGCACCTCTACTACGACACGTGCGCGCCTCTACATCCACCAGTATGTATGTTCACGTTCGCGACCAGAATGACAATGCTATGTACGCTTCGACCAGGTGGGTCCCGACTGTCAGGCACTTCCTTGCGTGCGAAGATGTAGCTGGTGGGTCCCAGCAGTCAGGGGACGAATCGTTTTTTTTGCCCGGACGCACTTCCTTGCGTGCGAAGATGTAGCTGGTGGGTCCCAGCAGTCAGGGGGGAAACGTTTTTTTGCGAAAAAGGGTGGACCGTTCGGTGGGCCCCCGCTATCAGGTGGAGGAATAATTATTTTGTGCATAATAAAGAGGCACCTTTTTGCGGCTGTCATGGACCCAACTGTCAGCCTCTCCACGTATAGTACTCTTCCGATGGAAGTCGGTTGTTCACCACATTGACCATGCCACGCCGAGAGCACCATGATGATGGACGACGACGAGGCCTAGGAAGGGGACGATGCGGAGCTGGGGAAGACACGGTAGTGGATGCCCACGCGGAGAGGAGTACGAGGGTTCACTGGTTCGGCTGCGGTGTGAGGCTGCCATCGCCGCAGAATAACAGGGGGTGTGGGTGAGTAGAGGGATGGCCTGGCCAGCAGTGGGAGTAGTAGGAGGCGGTGAGGCCTCCACGGCATCACAGCCGGCCACGGGAGGTAGGAGCATGTGGCACAACCGGTGCTGCTTTGGGCGGCTGGAGCAAGAAGACCAGAGATTGAAGAAGCACTACGGCCGTTGGATGGACATTGTACGGTCACTGGAGCTAGAATCGTTCATATTGACTAAAGTTGACAAAGGCCTTCGTCCCAGTCAACTTAGTAGGCCCACAAGTCAGCCTCCCACCAAGGTGGGTCCCAGCTAGCGGGGGAGTATTCATTTTTTTTGTGTAATAAGGAGGCACTTCCAGTGGGTCCAAGCTGACAACGGGGGGAACATTTTTTTCACGAAATACGGTGGCCCGTCTGGTGGGTCCCAGAAGTCAGGGGGAAATGCTTTTTTTCGCGAAATACTGGTGGCCCGTCCGGTGGATCCCTGCTGTCAGGTGGAGGAATAATTATTTTCCGCGTAATAAGGAGGCACTTCCTTGCGGCTGCCGTGGACCCAGCTGTCAGCCTCTCAATGTACAGTACTCTTCCGATGGAAGTCGGTCGTTGACCATATTGACCATGCCGCGCCGAGAGCACCACGACGGTGGATGAAGGCGAGGCCTAGGAAGGGGACGACGCGGAGCTGGGGAAGATGCGGCAGTGGATGCCCACGCGGAGAGGAGTACGAGGGTTCACTATTTCGGCTGCGCTGCCGTTGCTGCAAAATAACAGGGGGTGTGGGTGAGTGGAGTGGAGGGATGGCCTAGCCAGCGGTGGGAGTAGTATGGGAGTGGTGAGGCCTCCACGACAGCACAACCGGCCATGGTAGGCAGGAGCAGGCGGCACGATCGACGCTGCTTTGGGCGGCTGGAGCAAGAAGACCAGAGGTTGAAGAAGCACTACGACCGTTGGATGGACATCATACGGTCACTCGAGTTCGAATCGTTCATATTGACTAAGTTAACAAAGCCCTCCGTCCCCGTCAACTTAGTAGGCCCACTATACTGGGTCCTAGCTAGCAGGGGGAGTATTCATTTTTTTGTGCGTAATAAGGAGGCACTTCCTTGCGTGCGAAGATATAGCTCGTGGGTCCGAGCTGTCAGCGGCGATAACGTTTTTTTTGTGAAATACAGAGGCCCTTTCGATGGGTCCCAGATGTCTGGTGGAGGAATCATTATTTTGCACGTAATAAGGAGGCATTTCCTTGCATGCGGCCGTGGACCCGCTGTCAGCCTCTCCACGTACAGTCCACTTCAGATGCATGTCGGTCGTTGACCATGTTGACCACACCATGCCGAGAGCACCAGGGCGGTGGATGACAGCGAGGCCTAGGAAGGGAACGACATGGAGCCAGGGAAGACTCGGCAGTTGTTTCCCACGCGGAAGGGAGTACGACTGTACGAGGGCTTACTGGTTCGTCTGCCGTCGCCGGATAATAACAGCAGGTGTGAGTGAGTAGAGGGATGGCTAGGCCAACAATGGGAGTAGGTGGGGCGGTGAGGCATGCACGGCAGCACAGCCGGCCGCGGGGAGGAGGGAGCAGGCAGTCCGCCGGCGCTTGTTTGAGCGGCTGGAGAAGGAAGAGGAGAGATTGAAGAAGCACGACGGCCGTTGGATGGACATCCAATAGTCACTTCTTGTGCATCAACCTTTTTTTGGAAAGCCTCAAATCTGTGGAAAACAACATACATGCCATCTGCCATTATTTCTAATAATTTACAACCCATTTGCTAATTCTTACGGTTTTTTGGAGCCCATATTCTTTTTGTTAGCATTACAGCCCATATTGTGGCCACGGTTAAAAAATTATATGAAATTTTGCATATGTCAGTGGAGTCTGAACTGTTTTTAATCCCGAAATTTCGAGTCACATTCAGACTGATTTTAAAAATAAATGTATATCAATATAAAATCCAATAAAATGTCCACGCATAAAAATCAATGCAATTTAAAATCTCGAAATGAAAAAAGATATTTGAAACTAATTGCCGGTTTGATGTGTTTTAAAAATGTACAACCCATTTCTCATTACTGATAGGCCACTTTCCTGGCCAGCCGAATGAAGCTCTCCTTGTCTTGAAAGATTTGCAGCCCAACATGCCTGACAAAGCGACTTACTTGACAAATCACAAAAAAACTGGGCTAGCCATTTTCAGAAAGAAAAAAAAACTACTGGGCTGGTCTTTGGTAAACATAAAAGAAAAGGTTGTCTAGACAGGCCAGAGTGTCCTGCTCAGCCCAGTTGACACCCTGCTTCTGTCTCAAAAACAAATTAGATAAATGCCACTCCAATTATGGCCATTCATAAAAATGCCACTGCAATTTCCAAACTTTGAAAAATGCCACTGCAATTTTTGCAAACTTTGAAAAAAGCCACTCCAGACTTCGAAAAAATGCCACTAGAAATGGCATTTTTCAAAGTTTTGAAATTGCAGTGGCATTTCTCGGAAACACCAGATTTGGAGTGGCATTTATCAAATTAACCCAAAACAAAAATAACTGGGCGAGCTGCTAGGTCCCTGGTGTCAGCCGCTCATTGTGCAATTCTCTCGTTTATTGACTACGTTGACAATGGCATGGGACCCAGATGTCAGAAATCCATTAGGAGGAGCCATTTTTTTATTGGCTTGAAATAAGGAGGCACTTGCTTGCGTACTGCCATGACCTTGGCGGGTCCCTGCTGTCATCCTCTCCATGTACAATCATCTCCTGATTGTGTACGCGTCAACTTGGTAGGCCCACAAGTCAGCCTCTAAACCCGTGGAGGACAAATACAACCCATTTAAAAAAAATAACAGCCCATTCCATACGTTCAAACGGAAAGTTCAACATTCAGAGCAAAGTAACAGGTATGATCCACATATAGAGTACTGAACTTCCACGTTGACAACCATCATAGCCAAGTTAACTATCTACTCCCACTAATACTCTAGTAGCGTACAAGTACTAACTTACTCTTAGCTAACTAGACGATGCGGTACACGCTAAACACCGGCACTAGCGTCCTGCGCCTCGCCTTAGACTTACCAGAGGTGCAATAGGGCATGTTGCTCACGCGCGTTGGCCATTTCCATGTCAGCGTGGTCCACCAAAGCTTCGGCTTATAAGCGGGAAACCCACTTCACGAGCTGGTAGTAAAAATCGGTGTCGTGAACGCGTGCGTGCCCGACAGCCTCCAGGGCTATTTTCTGGGTGCCGGCCTCCACGTAGTCAGCCCAGTTGCGGGCGCTCTGCTCGCTACTCAGAGTGTCGGTGCGCTGCTGCTCCATGTCCCGCTGGCGGCGCAAATCAGCGATACGCTGCTCCTCCGCCAGGCGGTCGCGCTTCAACAACTCCTGCTCCTCCGCCAGGCGGTCGCGCTCCAACAAGTCCTCGATCTCCGCATTGCCATCTAAAGACAGATAGAATGCCTCCTCCCTCCGTCTGCCTTTCGGTGAAAAACCGAACACTAGTTCCGGCGGTGACCGCCTCCGGCCTCGCCTACCACAGACGGGCGGGGGCATGGCGGACGTGGCGAGAGACGTCGGGCCGATGGGAGCTTATGAGGATATGGCGAGTTGGGTCACGGTGCCACCAGAGAAGGCCGGGAAACGGTACTTATAGGCAGAAGGTAGTGCGACGGTCATCGGAATTCAATGCATAAGCAGGCATGGCTTAGAGCGCCAGCTTGCCATGGAAAACTAGAGAAACTAAAATTATGACTGTGCCGTCCCGTCCTGTCTGGGTCGCACGCCGACATGACGGTCAAACGAGTGCACTCGAATCATCTCCCTCCTTGTCAATAATGATTCCATAGATTTAAAAAGTCCGCAACAATTAAAGCGCATCTTTTTTGGCATTAGTTAGCTGCCTTAATTATGGTCAGTTGCATGTAGGCACTCAGAATTGCTCGCAGCCAATACGCAGAGCATCATGCAACGAGTTGCAGTCGAGGGCACGCATGCGGCCACTTAAATCGCTGGAATTAATTAGGCTTAAAGTTCTGCATGCCGTTAATTATTGACATGCCTTGGTCTTGCTGCTTTGCTCACGGGACTAATAAACCCGGACAGAGGGAGTACCTTGGTTGGAAAGAGGTTTGAATTAAGCCCTGCAAACCGGAAAGGAGGTACTAGTACGTGCATGATCCGCTATTTATTCGCGTAGGATCGAGTAGGTCGTTTCTTGAATTGAGCCCTGCAAACCGGAAAGGAGGTAGTACGTGCATTATCCGCTATTTATCCATGTAGGATCGAGTAGGTAGGATAGTGTAGCTTGTCAGTTTCTTCAGAGGTAGGCATTTTTATTCAAAAAACTGCCACTTCGTATCTTGCGTCGCAAATAAAACTGCCAGGAGCGCATTAGTAGGCTAGCTAGTGATCGATCAGTAACTTGTAAACACCAAGTGAATAGAAATAAGTAAATGTTAATGCATCTCAATGATTCACAGATCATATACAAATATGTAGCTCCAAAAGCAAAGATCAGCCACTTCGGATCTTGCGTCGCAACTAAAACCAACTAGTACTATTCCCATACATAAGATCAACATGTTAATGCATCTCAATGATTCATAGATCATATACAAATATGTTGCTCCAAAAGCAAAGATCTAGAAAAAACATTTGTTCTTCCTACTAGCATGGATGCTTCTCTTGGCCAACATTCAGTACAGACTGAAAGACATTTTTTTTGTGAAGTCTACAATTCCTCTTGCAAACTTAAGTGGTTTCACCAACAGCTGGGACCATGAGAATGAACCACACATGATGGAGGAACATCCACTGCAATATGATTTGGTCTTCTCTCGATCATACGCCGAGACTATTTTCGGAACACAAACTTTAACTTAGGCAAAATGATGCCCATTGTATAATCAGACCAAAGCAATGAAGCACCTACTCTTGGCCAATAAATAGTATAGTACTACTTTTCTGCAGTCCATTAAGTGACTATCCAATCTTTCTGTGTCTATTTTCTAATGGCACTGCATGCAGTGACTATACTATTCTTTTGTGCAGTTCAACCAAAATTGCGGTCACTTTGTTTGTTTGCCAAATAGCAACGGGCAGACATCTCTGTCTGCACAAATATCAAGCAGCTAGTAAACATATACCACACCTTGTATTTTCGGTTTAAACATGTCTCTTCCGCTTAGCATCTGTCATGTTCTGCACTGGACAATTTGATACATTTATGTTTTGCCCTGGACAATTTCATACTGAATTGATTTGCTGGTTCAGAGCAGAAATATAGCGCCTATTCTTCATCAGACCAAGGATATCCATGTTCGCAGTGATGGAAGAGGTGAAATTGATACAACCGAAATTGAGCATCCAATCATGGAATCATGTCCTGCACCTTCAATGTAGGTCCACCCTGTCAATAAATTCACATGCAAACCACTAGTATTACAATCTAATGACAGTACAAAAAGAGTAGCAAGATAGTAGCAAACCATGTCCTTCGTAATGAACAGCTCATAGTGCCAACAATTGGATATAAAGGTTTGGAAGAAAACATGCTCCTAATGTTGAACCAGTTGGACTTTTTGTGCAGTTCCACTAAAATTGAGCATCCCTGTTTGCATAGATATTGAAAGTGTAATTACTGTAAAAATGACACTAGTTGAAGCATAGACTCACAAATATAAGCATTGCAATTTCTTAATGGAAAAGGTAGCAAGATTGTTTCTAACCACCTGTTTGAAGGAATAAATAAGGCCAAAGCGGCTGATGTCAGAAAGGCATATATAGTTCTTTTTGAAAGAATGATCGACTCCCGACCTTTCCTCTTCTTTTAAGCATATTTTGTGCAGTTCAACTAAAATAAAATGCTATCACTGCCTTGACAATTCAGTGACACTGTACAAAAGGAAATGACTTAACATTACATCATGATGTCAGGTATGTAGTCGACAGGCATTAGAGACAAACATACAGACCTCCTCCGATAACATAATGAACATTAATTTTAACAAAGGTGTGACTAGCTTTACCGGGATAATTTGAGTGAACTCTACACCCTATGTTCCTTAATATAAGACGTTTTCACGGTTCAATTTAAAGTACCCAAAAGTCTAGTATTTAGAAAACCAGGTAGTAGTTTTCTTGAGCACATATCTGGGAAAGCTTGCCACACTTTATTTATATCCATACACTAATGCAACACCATTCTAATACTACAAATATACACTAATCCAGTGGCTAGTGCAACAGTAGAGTAGTTAGTTTATTACAGGGTTCAGTATAATGGTTTTACTGAACATATTTCAATAAACTCTAGCACTGGAAGATTTCTATAAGAATTAACAATACAAAATGTAAAGGTAACAAGTTTCAGCATTGGTATACTAGCTGTACATGAGCATTAAACCAAATACAAAAGTCTGAAGGTAACTAGCATTATTAACTAATGACATATAAAAAAATTGCAAACCATGTACCTCCAAGGTAAATATCATTTCAAACGCATGGGGACCTTAAAAATTGTTATCCCAATCTTGATAATCGATCACACATAAAAACTTGATCGAACGAATCAAGAGAACAGCCGGAGGAGGAGGTGCCCACTCTTGACCTTTCCTCTTGTCTTCATAATTTTTTGTGCAGTTTAACCAAAATAAAATGACATTAGCGCCTTGGCATTTTGGTGACACTGTACAAAAAAATTAACTTATCTCATGAAAGTGAGGTATGTAATCTATAAGCATTAACAGTGCAAAAATCTGAAGGTAGTAACAAGTTTCATCGTTGGTATACTGGTTGTGCAATAGCATTAGAATGCCTTAGCTGAAAATTCTTTAATACATCCACAATCAACAGCCAACCCTAAAATAATCCAGTGACATTAAATGGCATTGCTTAAATTTATCGGTGGCATTAGACTGAGTGCAGCACTAGTTAAATGTGGCATCACTTTAGCAGTAGCATTGCTTGACTTGACTGCTGGCGTTATACTAACAGCAAAAAAGTGGCAATAAGAGCATGGGAGGCCCATTCGGATAGTGGGCACACCAGTACGATGTACCTCCACGGACGCAGAGTGGCGAGGAAGGTATGGTTGCCTAGAGCAACAAATATCCAGGCAACATATGTGGATTACGTCCCATTTTTGTTCTCTTTAGCCACCTTTTTCCTATGTGAGGACAACAAACCGATTGACCTGGTCATTCTCTATTGCGTTGTCATGCCTTTCTACCCTTCTTCAACCAAGGGACACGAGACTTGTTCCTTAGCTACTGATTTTCCCCTTTTCAACCTAGATGAGGGTTCGATGCCTACTCTCTTGGACAATACAATCTCCCTTCCTTTCCTTATTCAACCCAGACATGGATTAGTCTACATGAAGTAGGGTTTCCTTTAATAGTGCAAATTAAGGTTTTCGTCTGCGTGGCCAGCAGAGCAGAGGATAGCAAATTGGGAAGATGGTGGAGTGGAAAAAGATCCACATGCAGCGACGTGGCAGATGGGGAAATAGAACAAGGGTATGGTTCGAAAAGAGGTAGCATACCTGAGGGTTAGCAGGAAGTGGCTTCACTCGTGGTCATCGTCCTCCGCACACACTACGGCAGCGAGCTTGGGGACGGAGGCCATCCCGCACGGGAGCTAGGTCTGAGAGGACGGCCTTGTCGTCAGTGCGTGACCTCGCTCGCCGATGACGAGTGCGTCAATGCTGCACGTCCTTTTTGTCCCGATGGATCTATGACCACCGGTGAGGAGGGAGAGAGAGGCCATCTTTTTTAGATCTGGAGAGAAGTGGGCAGCCCTTAGCAAGGAAGCGCTGAAGCTGCAGCCTATATATCTTTTTTATACTACTAGTACTGGAGGTGGAGTAGTGGTAGAGTAGTTTATATTTTCTCTACGTACAATACCAGTTAGTCGTGCTTCAAAACTGAACGGCACGCCATTAAAAAAATAAAGGTCGATAACTAATGTGGCACCTCAGGCCAACGTGACCAGATCGCATTTTGCACGAGAAATTACACACCATGTTTCGTTGACATGTGGTCCTGTTCCAACATATCAGTGAGACGACGGCGAGTCCTTTTCTACTAGTATTTCCGAACGGACGTGTAGGCCGGGGAGCCTCTTCGTGTACCGTGGCAAACTGGCAACTGTCCACTGACTCTTTGCCTTTCCCTCTCGATTTGGAACTGCTGTCGCACACTCTTCCTCTCTCCTCCATTTGGCTTCACCCTTCCTTCTGCCATTGTTTGATTGTCTTCTCCATGGAGGGAACAGGCCGGAAACAACCTTGTTATTCTTGCCCCCATCTGAAATATGACGTGGTGGAGGAACTCATTGATCGGTGCGACGTCATCACCTCGACTAGCATGGCAGGTTCGTTCAAGACCATTCTCGACTCAACTAATAACATCATTACAAGGAACCCAAGGGTCAAGGAGCGGTTTGATCTCCCCTATCTTCTTCGCCGTGACCCTGATGACTGGCGCGGGGACGACAGAGGCCTCGCCTTGTGCAAATTGATGCCGCTTGATAATGATACATGTGATGTTAAGATGCCATCGCTTGAGGGTAAGGCTTGGGCAGGCGCAAATGGAGATTGGTTTGTTTATATTGGGTCCAACTGCGAGTGGGAACTTGTGAATGTGTACACTCGTCACCGGGTTCCACTTCCAAAAATCTCAGCAGACTGCCCAGAGGTTGAGCACACCGGTATTCTATGCACGTTCAAATACGATCATGGTGACTGTCTTCTACGGAAGATAGCAATTTGTCGAGTTCCCAACCGCTCTTGGAATTACAAGAACTATGTAGTTGTTGCTATCTTCACCAAGCTTGTTGCCATCCTTCGTGGTTCAATTGGATGGATATTGCTCAAAAATCAGTTTCTGTACACGGATGAGTATTGTGATGCAATTCAATACGAGGGCCTTGTGTTTGCTTCCACCACTCATGGCCCTATTTTTGCATGGGATCCTCGTAGTTTCGGTACGTTTGTCTTCCACCGTAATTATAATTGTTTCATCCACATGCATGCGGGTTAGCATGTTTCCCTTTACTAATTAACCTTCTTCTTGTGTTTCCAAGGTCCTGTGAACATTCCACCACCTATACTTGAAAAATTTTATAACCAAGGGGGAGATGACGATGGTGATGATCACAAGCATGAGGACGAGCAGCGCCCATATACTTAGTGGCGCCTCGCAACTAATTCTGAAGGATCACCTCTTCTTGTCTGTATACAGCCCACTGCTGATGTTACTACTAAGGAAGCAGGTGTAGTCTCCCATGGTCGCACTCTCCGGACCTATTCCAACACCCATTGCATGGTATTCAGGATGGATACTAGTGTGCTAGCGCCAACACCTTCTCCCTGGTATAGAATTGATAGTCTTGGAGAAAACTCGCTCTTCCTTGGACAAAACTATCCAATGATGGTGAAAGGCGATCCAACTACTGTTGACACAATGTTACTACCATTTATGAGAAGCAATTGTATCTATACCTCGGACATTTCGGTGGTTCCCTACCCTGGTACTGATATAGTAGGCCGCTTCAGCCTAGATGATCAGTCCTGCGTTGGTCTCGAGATCGACAATGGATGGCCCTTCCCAGAGAATCACTTGTGGTTCAAAGCAAGTGTTTCCAACGCTGAGGATTGGTTGAGTTGAAGTTCATTTCATTGCTTGTTATTTGTTGTGTGATGAAAACTTTAGTATTTATAATGTATCCTCCTTGTCAATGTGGGTTGATGACCTGTTGTATGTAATAAAATGATATGCCTGTGATAAACTTACCAAATTTATGAATGGTTTTCGAGTCGCTTCTCTGAGTGAGTGGTGCGACGAGGCAAAAATATATTTTCCGAATACATAATTGTACGTGCATTGCAACAGGTTATCGGATGAGGCCAATCAACAATAATAGTACACTATTTGTACTAGCTTCACATGCTTCGTGCGTCGGGCGGGTGTTTTTACTGTAGCCATATGTTAATGTGTTCATTGTACGTAACCAGCACCTCGAATCCTCGATACTACTAGTTAGTCCTGGCCATGGGAAGCCCGTCCCGGCCGGCCCGGCCCAAAAAAGCCCAACCCGGCCCGGCCCGATGCATCCCCGGGCTGGGCTCGGGCCTAGTTTTTGAGCCCGAAGGCCCCGTCGTTTTTGCCATTTTCTGAAGGTCGGGCCGGGCCGGCCTGAAGCCCGATGGGCTTTTACGTGCTCGGGCCGGGCTCGGGCCCAGAAACACATGCCCGATGGCCGGGCTGGGCCGGGCCCGGGCCTGAGTTTTTTGTGTCGGGCTTGGCTAGGCCCGACTCGAAGCCCGGCCCAGCCCGAGGTTTGGCCAGGTATACTACTAGTACTATATATAAGTAGTAGGAGTAGTAGGGTGGCATGGGCCAAAACAAGCATTCACGTCCAAGAGTACGACACACTCCACCAGCACGACATCCATCTGACACCATATTTCTTGGAGTCTATGCTAGAGCAATCTCTTCAACCTCGTTGTTTCTCAGCCATCGCACGGCGGGCGAGGTGGGGGTATGCCGATAGTCGGTTTCCTCAACTGCGGTCCCACTTGTAAGGCCAACTCCAATGCACAACCCCAAACGGACCTCCGTTTTACACAAACTCCAACGATAATTTTGACTAGAAAAGAAAGACCAAAGAAAACAAGAACCACAAGAATACATTTTAGAAGATATCCAACTTCCATAACTGCTCCTGAAAGTTGGATTAGTGCCTTCTCGATGCATTCATTGTTGATCTGCGGAGGCTCGATCTTGCGTGCTTCTTTCTTCTTCGAGCGTAAAGAAGCTTCCTCGCATCTAGTCTCATGTCTAGCCTCTATTCTAGTATCAACAAGTGCACTAGTCTCATCTCTAGCCTCTATGCTAGCTAAAAGTGCTAGAACATCTACTAAATTGCGCTCTATCAATATATCGATGTACTCTTCTTCCCAATACCAAAACTTGCACCCATTCTACACACTAATTTTTTTAAGTTAGCACAACTAGTCTAATCCGAGAGCATAAACGAAGATTTGGTCGGGTTCTTCCTCCTTTTGCTAACACGTGGGACATCCAGCATCCAGGTCGTGTCATGCAAGAAAATAGAGTGGTAGTTAAAAGCCACCTGATGTGCATCTTGGGTTAAATTGTAAATAGAATCTTAGTACTCTTGAGTAACTCCAAAAGCGGCCACCGAAGATATTTATTGTATTTGTTTTTCATCACCAGCACATCGAGGTTAAAGATGTGCAGGTTCAGTGGGTCCTCTTGCGTTTTCACTAACATGTGGGACCGCATGTGAGCAAACAGACGATGGGCTCCACGCGTCCGCTGGCTGGCTGAGAAGAGAGATAGAGGAGGGTTGAGCACGGACTCCAGGAAATTTGTTCTACGTAACCAGCACCTCGATATAGGCTCGATATAGTGGGGTGGCATGGGCCATAACTAGCATTCACGTCTAGCAGTACGGCACACACCACCCACACGAGTCCCATCCGACACCAATTTCCTTGGAGTCCGTGCTACAGCCATCTCTTCTCCCTCCTATTTTCTCAGCCATCGCACGGTGGGCGGGGTGGGGGTTTGCCGATAGTCGGTTTGCTCAACTGCGGTCCCACTTGTAAGTGAAAATGCAACACCGCACGCATTCCCCCTTGAGTGTCATGCCGGACCAACCGTGTCGGGGTGCGACGCGAACACGACATGCTTTTCCTTTTGAACTTGTAACTTGTAAAATTTGGTTTTGCTCCATGGCGCGATCGATAGATAGAAAATAACGATTTTGCCTAGAGTAATGAGAAGTTTGGTTCTGGCGCCGTTCATGCATGGAGTACATATGAAAATTATGAAGTTGATTCGAAAGGTAAGATAATTACTAGTAGTACCATATACTACTACATGGATTTGACGCAAAGATAAACATACATACGGATCCATCAACGACATCCTCACGCCCTAGTGCGCCGGGTCACGAACCGACGTGTGAGGAGCAGCGGCGTTGGCGGTGAGCTCAACATGCTTCTGAACAATGCCGTCCAAGGTTGCCCTGTGGTCCAAGAAGGCCAGCGTCCTATCGTCCTCCTCTTGCATATAGTAGTCCTTGTGGACGATTTGCGCATAGACGTGGGTGATTATGTCGATGGTGTCTTGCCGCGCCAGGCGCTACGCGGTGAGCGCGACCTCGAGGTGGACATTCTCCGGCGCGACGGCGGGCAGTCGCAGGGCCACCAGTGCGTCGAAGAGGTTGTCACCATAGTGTCCATTGAGGGTGGCGAGCATCGCAGAGCCTGGGCACATCAGCTGGAGGCATACGTCAAAGTCGTCCGCGAGCTTCTTGACGACGGTGAACTTGTCAAGGAAACCGACGAGGACCTCGTCGAACAAGGAGATGAGGCTGTCGTCCAAGCGGCCCCTCGCCCTGGCGGCCTCAAGCAATACCTGGAGACGTTCATCGGTGCCGAGCCGCAGGCCGGCGTCGTGGACCATCTGGCACAGTGATACGTCTCCAACGTATCTATAATTTTTTATTGTTCCATGCATATTACCCATTTTGGATATTTATGGGCTTTACTTTACACATTTATATCATTTTTGGGACTAACCTACTAACCGGAGGCCCAACCCGTATTGTTGTTTTTTTTGCCTATTTCAGTGTTTCGAAGAAAAGGAATATCAAACGGAGTCCAAACGGAATGAAACCTTCGGGAGCGTGATTTTTGGAATGAACGTGATCCAGAGGACTTGGAGTGCAAGTCAAGAAGCAATCGAGGAAGCCACGAGGGTGGAGGGCGCGCCCCCCTACTGGGCGCGCCCCCCTATCTCGTGGGCCCCTCGGGCGTCCACCGACCTACTTCTTCCTCCTATATATGCCCACGTACCCCGAGAACATCAAAGGCGACCACGAAAAACTATTTCCACCACCGTAACCTTCTGTATCTGCGAGATCCCATCTTGGAGCCTTCGCCGGCGCTCCGCCGGAGGGGGAATCGACCATGGAGGGCTTCTACATCAACACCATAGCCTCTCCGATGAGTTGTGAGTAGTTTACCACAGACCTTCGGGTCCATAGTTATTAGCTAGATGGCTTCTTCTCTCTTTTTTGGATCTCAATACCATGTTCTCCTCGATCTTCTTGGAGATCTATTCAATGTAACTCTTTTTGTGGTGTGTTTGTCGAGATCAGATGAATTGTGGGTTTATGATCAAGTTTATCTTTGAGAAATATTTGAATCTCCTCTGAATTCTTTTATGTGTGATTAAGTTATCTTTGCAAGTCTCTTCGAATTATCAGTTTGGTTTGGCCTACTAGATTGATCTTTCTTGCAATGGGATAAGTGCTTAGGTGTGGGTTCAATCTTGCAGTGTCCTTTCCCAGTGACAGCAGGGGCAACAAGGCACGTATTGTATTGTTGCCATCGAGGATAAAAAGATGGGGTTTATATCATATTGCATGAGTTTATCCCTCTACATCATGTCATCTTTCTTAATGTGTTACTCCGTTCTTTATGAACTTGATACTCTAGATGCATGCTGGATAGCGGTCGACGTGTGGAGTAATAGTAGTATATGCAGGCAGGAGTCGGTCTACTTGTCAGGACGTGATGCCTATATACATGATCATGCCTAGATAATCTCATAATTATTCGCTTTTCTATCAATTGCTCGACAGTAATTTGTTCACCCACAATAATACTTATGCTATCTTGAGAGAAGCCACTATAGAAACCTATGGGCCCCGGGTCTATCTTTTATCATATAAAGCTTTCAATCTACTTTTATTTGCATCTTTACTTTTCCTTTCCTTATCATAGAAATACCAAAAATATATTTATCTTATCATATTATCTCTATCAGATCTCACTTTCGCAAGTGGCCGTGAGGGGATTGACAACCCCTTTATTGCGTTGGTTGCAAGTTCTTGTTTTGTATGTGTAGGTGCGTGGGACTTTTGAGGAGCCTCCTACTAGATTGATACCTTGGTTCTCAAAAACTGAGGGAAATACTTACGCTACTATTGCTGCATCACCCTTTCCTCTTCAAGCAAAACCAACGCAAGCTCAAGACATAGCAAGAAGGATTTCTGGCGCCGTTGCCGGGGAGGTCTTCGCTCAAGTCAAGACATACAAATTGCCCATCACAAACTCATCTCCCTCGCATTTACATTATTTGCCATTTGCCTCTCGTTTTCCTCTCCCCCACTTCACCCTTGCCTTTTTATTCGCCCTCTCTTTCCCAATCTCCTCTCTCTCTTTCACTTGCCTTTTTGTTTGCTTTTGTGTTGGATTACTTGTCGCCATGGCGCAAGATAATACCAAATTGTGTGATTTCTCCAATACCAATAATAATGATTTCCTTAGTACTCTGATTGCTCCTCTTAATGATGTTGAGTCTTGTGAAATCGGTACTGCTTTGCTGAATCTTGTTATGAAAGATCAATTCGCCGGCCTTCCTAGTGAAGATGCCGCTACCCATCTAAACAATTTTGTTGATTTGTGTGAGATGCAAAAGAAGAAAGATACGGATAATTATATTGTTAAACTAAAGTTATTTCCGTTTTCAGTTAGAGATCGTGCTAAAGTTTGGTTTTCGTCTTTGCCTAAGAATAGTATTGATTCATGGAATAAGTGCAAAGATGCTTTTATCCCTAAATATTTTCCTCCCGCTAAGATCATCACTCTTAGGAACGATATTATGAATTTTAAACAACTTGATTATGAACATGTTGCCAAATCTTGGGAAAGAATGAAATTGATGATTCACAATTGCCCTACTCATGGTTTGAATTTATGGATGATCATACAAAATTTTTATGCCTGAATTTTGCTTCTAGAAATCTTTTAGATTCGGCCGTGGGAGGCATGTTTATGGAAATCACCTTAGGAGAAGCTACAAAACTCCTTGATAACATTATGGATAATTATTCTCAATGGCCCACCGAAAGATCTACCAGTAAAAAAGTGCATGCTATAGAAGAAATAAATGTTTTAAGTGGAAAGATGGATGAACTTATGAACTTGTTTGCTACTAAGAGTGCTCCTCTTGATCCCAATGATATGACTTTGTCTACTTTGATTGAGAATAATAATGAATCTATGGATGTGAATTTTGTTGGTAGGAATAGTTTTGGAAACAATGCTTATAGAGGAAACTTTAATCCTAGACCATTCCCTAGTAATTCCTCTAATAATTATGGAAATTCCTACAATAATTCTTATGGTAATTTTAATAAGATGCCCTCTGATTTTGAGAATAGTGTGAAAGAATTTATGATCTCTCAAAAGAATTTTAATGCCTTGCTTGAAGAAAAATTGCTCAAAGTTGATGATTTGGTTAGGAACGTTGATAGACTCTCGCTTGATGTTGATTCTTTGAAATTAAGATCTACTCCTCCTAAGCATGATATCAATGAGTCTCTCAAAGCTATGAGAATTTCCATTGATGAGTGCAAAGAAAGAACCGCTAGATTGCGTGTTGATACGTCTCCAATGTATCTATAATTTATGAAGCATTCATGCCATTTTATTATCTATTTTGAATGTCTATGGGATTTATTATACACTTTTATATTATTTTTGGTACTAACCTATTAACCGGAGGCCCAGCCCATATTGTTGTTTTCTTGCCTATTTCAATGTTTCAAAGAAAAGGAATATCAAACGGAGTCCAAACGGAATGAAACCTTCGGGAGCGTTATTTTTGGAACGGAAGCAATCCAGGAGACTTGGAGTTGAAGTCAAGGAAGCTTCGAGGTGGCCACGAGGGTGGAGCCCCCCCTACTGGGCACGCCCCCCTGTATCGTTGGCCCCTCGTGGCTCCCCCGACTGACTTCTTTTGCCTATATATTCCCATATACCCTAAAAACATCGAAGCGAACAATAGATCAGGAGTTCCGCCGCCGCAAGCCTCTGTAGCCACCAAAAACCTCTCGGGAGCCCGTTCCGGCACCCTGTCGGAGGGGGAATCCATCACCGGTGGCCATCTTCATCATCACGGCGGTCTCCATGATGAGGAGGGAGTAGTTCACCCTCGGGGCTGAGGGCATGTACCAGTAGCTATGTGTTTGATCTCTCTCTCTCTCTCGTGTTCTCTCTTTGGCACAATCTTGATGTATCGCGAGCTTTGCTATGATAGTTGGATCTTATGATGTTTCTCCCCCTCTACTCTCTTGTAATGGATTGAGTTTTCCCTTTGAAGTTATCTTATTGGATTGAGTCTTTAAGGATTTGAGAACACTTGATGTATGTCTTGTCGTGCTTATCTGTGGTGACAATGGGATATCACGTGATCCACTTGATGTATGTTTTGGTGATCAACTTGCAGGTTCCGCCCATGAACCTGTGCATAGGGGTTGGCACACGTTTTCGTCTTGGCTCTCCGGTAGAAACGTTGGGGCACTCTTTGAAGTACTTTGTGTTGGTTGAATAGATGAATCTAAGATTGTGTGATGCATATCGTATAATCATGCCCACGGATACTTGAGGTGACAATGGAGTATCTAGGTGACATTAGGGTTTTGGTTGATTTGTGTCTGAAGGTGTTATTCTAGTATGAATTCTATGATGGATTGAATAGAAAGAATAGCTTCGTGTTATTTTACTACGTACTCTTGAATAGATCAAGCAGAAAGGATAACTTTGAGGTGGTTTCGTACCCTGCCATAATCTCTTTGCTTGTTCTCCGCTATTAGTGGCTTTGGAGTGACTCTTTGTTGCATGTTGAGGGATAGATATATGATCCAAGTATGTTATTATTGTTGAGAGAACTTGCACTAGTGAAAGTATGAACCCTAGGCCTTGTTTCCTACCATTGCAATACCGTTTACACTCACTTTTATCATTAGTTACCTTGCTGTTTTTATATTTTCAGATTACAAATACCTATATCTACCACCCATATCGCACTTGTATCACCATCTCTTCGCTGAACTAGTGCACCTATACAATTTACCATTGTATTGGGTGTGTTGGGGACACAAGAGACTCTTTGTTATTTGGTTGCAGGGTTGTTTGAGAGAGACCATCTTCATCCTACACCTCCCACGGATTGATAAACCTTAGGTCATCCACTTGAGGGAAATTTGCTACTGTCCTACAAACCTCTGCACTTGGAGGCCCAACAACGTCTACAAGAAGAAGGTTGTGTAGTAGACATCAAGCTCTTTTCTGGCACTGTTGCCGGGGAGGTGAGTGCTTGAAGGTATATCTTTAGATCTTGCAATATAATATTTTTGTTTCTTGTTTTATCACTAGTTTAGTTTATAAAAGAAAACTACAAAAAAAGTGGAATTGAGTGTGTCTCATACGCTTCATCTTTTTAATATCTTTCGTGAGAATGATGGAAAGGAAAATTGTGCTCAATTGCTAGAAGAAGAATGCATTAAAATTCTTGGTACTAAATCTTTGAATAATGAGCATGACTGCAATGTTGTTAGTATGAACTCCTTGAATATCCATAGTACGAATGATGATTGCACTAGTTATGATGAAAATGTCTCTTATAAGCATGTCGATTTTTGTGGAGAGCATTGGGTTTGCATAGATACACCAAATAGAGAAGATAGATATTGCAAGAGGCATAAGCATGTAGAAACTAAATTGTTGCAAGAAAGGCTAAGGGTGAGTGCTGAAGAATTATATTTCCTTCGCCGTACTTGTGAACTTTGCAATGAAAGTGGTCATTTACATCTCCGATGCAAATTGTTTCATGATCGAATCGTGGCCCAAAATTGTGATGATTTGATCTCCCTTGCACATTATAATGAACTTAGTTTGCTTATGGGTTATGAAGAAATGAAAAGTTTAACTAAATTTCTTCCAGAATTTGCCTGTTATAACCTTCTTGAGTTTGATCTAGAGGAAATTTATATGTATTGTGCAGTGAATTGCATTGAAAATCCTTATATTGCCAATTACATAAAGAAAAAAAGCAAATAGAAGATGAAGAGAATACTAATGAAAGGGAAGAGACTTCCCAATCTCCTCCTATTATTTCTTATGATGAATCAGGTAACGAGGAGGAGCTTTCTATTCAACCAATCTCATCAATAAGGAGCTCAAATAAGAAGGTTGAACCCACACATATTGTGAAGAAGAAAAAGAAAAGAAGGAGCAACAAAGATAGAAAGGTATCTTTCCCACATGATGTTGCTCCTACTACTCATTGTGATGATAATTGCTATACTGTTGGTGCTATCCATACTATTAATGATGAGAGTGATTATGCTTATGATATGAAAGGGTCCAAGCTTAGGGAAGCTATGTTTGATGAAAATGAAATATTTGAGAATATATTTGTTGAAATTAATGTTTGTCCCAAGCTTGGGGATGCTATGTTTAATGAAGATTATATTTGTAGTCTCCCAAGTTTTGATATGCATAGTTGTTATGACGATAGCATGCCTCTTACCTATGATGATTATATTAATGAAAGTGGGTTTGGAAGAGTGTCAACTTTAGGAAGTAGTGATCCCACTGTTTTGGAGGATGTTAAATCTTATTGTGATGAATATGAAAGTGGATTTGGAAGAGTGTCAACTTTATTTAGTGATGATTCCACTATCTTGGAAGAGGTTTCAATCGATTATGATGAGAACGAAGTTGCTACTTATGATGATTATTGTGATGAAACTTATGCTATAAAGAGTAGTGATGATTATTTTTATAAAACTTGTCATGATTATGATTACCCTCTTTCTGAACATTAATCTTTTAATGTGGAAACAATTTATAGTATTCAAGTCTTTTATGATACTCCCACTATTCCGAATGAGAAGAATTTTGCTTATGTGGATAGTAGTAAATTCTCTATGCTTGTAGATCATGAAAAGAAGTGCTGGTTATATTGTTAAATTCATTCATGATGCTACTGAAAATTATTATGAGGGAGGAACATATGCTTGTAGGAATTACAATAATATCAAGTTTCCTCCCTATGTGTTGAAAATCTTGAAGTTATGCTTTTTTTGCCTTCCTATGATAGTTGATTATTGTTCCCATAAGTTGTTTGCTCACAAAATCCCTATGAATAGGAAGTGGGTTAGAATTAAATTTTCTATTCATATGCTTCATGATGCTCTCTTTATGTTTCAATTCTTATCTTTTATGCGAGCATCATTGTCATCATCATGCCTAGCTAGAAAGGCATTAAAGAAAAGCGCTTGTTGGGAGACAACCCAATATTTACCTTTACTGTTTTTGTGTGTTCACATGCTACTGTAGTAATCATGTTTTATAGCTTTTGTTTCAAAAAAGTGCCAAGTAAGACCTTTAGGATAGCGTACGGTGATAATTGTTTTGATCCTGCTGAAAATCGGAAACTTTTGCACCCAGTAAATTAGTTTTGATAATTTACAGAAACTTGCTTATGATATGATTATTTTTGATATTGATTGGTAAACAAATTTATTAGGACTTCCTAGTTTTGTAGGATTTATGGAGTTCCAGAAGTATACGTTTGATACAGATTACTACAGACTATTTTGTTTTTGACAGATTCTGTTTTCTATGTATTGTTTGCTCATTTTGATGAATCTATGAGTAGTATCGGAGGGTATGAACCATAGATAAGTTGGAATACAGTAGATATTACACCAATATGAATTTATAATGAGTTCACAACAGTACCTAAGTGGTGGTTTATTTTCTTATACTAACGGAGCTTACGAGTTTTCTGTTGAGTTTTGTGTTGTGAAGTTTTCAAGTATTGGGTAAAGATTCGATGGACTATGGAATAAGGAGTGCCAAGAGCCTAAGATTGGGGATGCCCAAGGCACCCCAAGGTAATATTCAAGGACAACCAAGAGCCTAAGCTTGGGGATGCCCCGGAAGGCATCCCCTCTTTCGTCTTCGTTCATCGGTAACTTTACTTGGAGCTATATTTTTATTCACCACATGATATGTGTTTTGCTTGGAGCGTCATTTTATTTTGTTAGTTTTTATTTATGTTATTTAGAATAATATTTTGCATCTTTATTTTCAATAAAAATGTCAAGGATAGCCTTTACCATGCTTATTTGGCAAGTATACATGTTGCTGTTTGAAAACAGAAAGTTTACCGCTGTTGCAAAAATTCCGTAGGAAAATCAGAGAATGATATAATGTTGAAACTTTTTGCATAATTAGTTCTGATAAATCTTCTACAGCGTAGTATTTTTATCATAATTTTTGGATTTAGGGAAGTATGATAAATCTTGCATTCTTTACACACTATACTGTTTTGGCAGATTGCTGTTATGTTTGCATTGTTTGCATATGTTTGCTTGTTTAATGATTCTATTTGAGGATAGGAGTATTAAATATGCAGAGACATTTAGTATGTGATGTTTAATAATAATTTTAGTGATTTGTTACAGTAGAAAATGATAAGGTTTTTGCATTGGTTTATACTAACTTATCTCACGAGTTCTTGTTGAGTTTTATGTGGATGAATTTTTGAAAAATAGAGAAACCATGATATGAGAGGAATTAAGGAGACACAAAAGCTCAAGCTTGGGGATGCCCAAGGCACCCCAATATAATATTTCAAGAAGTCTCAAGCATCCAAGCTTGGGGATGCCTCGGTAGGCATCCCACCTTTCTTCTTCAACAATTAGCGGTTAGTATCGGTTGAGCCTAAGTTTTTGCTTCTTCACATGAGTTGTGCTATCCTGGCATTGTCATTTTATTTTTATTTGCTTGCTGTTTGAATAAAATACCAAGATCTTAAATTCTTAAATGAGAGAGAGTCTTCACATAGTTACATAATTATTTAGCTACTCATTGATCTTCACTTATATCTTTTTGGAGTAGTTTGTCATTTACTCGTGTGCTTCACTTACATCCTATGAGTAAATGGTTGAATAAGTTGAATGTCATAAATCTGAAATTATATATGTTTCATTTGCTTATCCCATGGGGAGTAATGACTTCACATCTAAGAAGTAGAGGTTGTAAATTTATTGAAGGTTAGCAAGCATTGTATTGGTCATTTGAACAAGTCATGAAAGAATATTGAAGGAAGAGAAATTTCACATATAAATATACTATCTTGGACATCTTTTATAATTGTGAGCACTCATTAAAGTATGACATGCTAAAGAGTTGATGTTGGACAAGGAAGACAACGTAATGGGTTATGTTTTCTCACATCTCAGTTAAAGTATATTGTCATGGATCGTCTAACATGTTGAGCTTGCCTTTCCCCCTCATGCTAGCCAAAATTCCTTGCACCAAGTAGAGATACTACTTGTGCTTCCAATTATCCTTAAACCCAGTTTTTGCCATAAGAGTCCACCATACCTACCTATGGATAGAGTAAGATCCTTCAAGTAAGTTGTCATTGGTGCAAGCAATAAAAATTGCTCTCTAAATATGTATGATCTATTAGTGTGAAGAAAATAAGGTTTATACGATCTAATTATGGAAGCAATAAAAGCAACGGAATGCATAATAAAGGTCCATATACAAGTGGCAATATAAAGTGACGTTCTTTTGCATTAAGATTTTATGCATCCAACCCTAAAAGCACATGACAACCTCTACTTCCCTCTGCAAAGGGCCTATCTTTTAATTTATGTCTTTTACTTTATGCAAGAGTCGAGGTGATCTTCACCTTT